>NC_053027.1:40607206-40671015 GCF_003073215.2 Triticum urartu | reverse complement strand
GACCATTTCATGGACAAGCTTTTGCCGGCCACACGACCAGCTGATGACGGCTTACTGAACTTATCCTTGTGTTTCATTACGTTCAACGCCCTATTTAAAGTGGTGTCCCAAGGGGAGCTCTGAGACGACCCTGCGCTACTGCTTTCAGTGTCCTGCGGAAGGAACGTGAACCATTTGGAAAGTTGGCTTCATTAATTAGAATGCAACCATATGGAGCTAATTACGCGGGGGTGTATTCCTTACCAGAACAAGCTCAGGTGCCTTGGTCTTCGGATCCGTGGTAAGCTCCTTTGTTACCGGGTCCACCTTGTACCGGGCCCTGACATAGTTCCTGGTTTGGTTGTCACGGTATTTATCAAAGAGGGGCGGTAGGCCTTGCTCGGCATGCTCCGCGTCCTCCTTGTCCCACATAGGTTCCGCCACTCTGTAACCGCCGAGACCGAGTTTGTGGACCCCTAAGTTCAAGTCCCGCATATCTTTCCCCCACTGACTTGATTCCGCAGTTGCGTTGCTCTCGCACTTGATCTTGAACTCCAGGTTGTCAGCTTCGCTGATCGAAGGATTTGTCTTCTTGATCTTCTCATAACTATCACCTCTTAGAATCCTCTTCACCGCGGCTCTCCAAGTAGCCAGGGCTGTGCTCATCTTCGCGAGGGAGGCACTGTTCACTTTATTCCCTGAGAGGCATGTGTTTGTGAAGTCACCGGGGAACTTGTATCGTTCGTGCAATGTCGTGAAGAGGAGGTTGCACAAATTCCCTCGGTCACGATGCCTTAGGTTCTCGATGTTGATCGAGACGGTGCTCCAGAGAATGCACCCGAGCTGTCCTGCGTACCCACTGACTAATTCTTTGGGCACCGTTTGATGCCCACTAGAGGACACTTTAGTAAATTCCTCCTTGACGGTGCCGAGCATGTTCGGGCGTCGGTCTTTCCATTGCCTCTTCGGTTGGCTGCCATCTGTGCGTGTGCAGCCATCATCAGTGGTCGCATCCTCGGTGGCACCATCAGTGGTGTCATCCCCGACGCCACTAGGGGTTGTGTAGTCGGGATCAGTGTCTTCCGCGACGTCCTCATAGCGGTGAGGTTCTTCCTCCATCTCCTGGGACAGCTCCCAGAATGCCTTGCCCGAACTGCCGGCCTCATCGTTGTGGGCCATGTTCGCTCTAAATAGGAAAAAAGTTTGGTCAAAAATTTGGTTATTGTCAAGGAATAAGATCTCTAAGTTGACCAAATAACCTAATTCTCGAGGAATGTCGCCAAAAAGTTGGTTATTGTCAAGGAAAAAATGAGAGATGTTTGTGATATTGCCTAGGTGTTTTGGGATGGAACCTGTTAGTGTGTTGTTGCTAAGGTCCAAGTCCACGTTCTCAAGGTAACCTCGTTCTTGAGGGATGTGTCCAGAAAGTTGGTTGCTGCAAAGATACAAGGCTGTGAGTTTGGTCTAATTGCCTATGCTGTTTGGGATGGAACCTGTTAGTGTGTTGTAGCAAACAAACAACTCCTCTAAGTTCTCAAGATAACCTAGTTCTTGAGGGATGTGTCCAGAAAGTTGGTTGCTCTCAAGATCCAAGGTTGTGAGTTTGGTCAAATTTCCTAGGCAGTTTGGGACGGAACCTGTTAGTGTGTTGTAGCAAAGCCACAACTCCTCTAAGTTCTCAAGATAACCTAGTTGTCAAGGGATGTGTCCAGAAAGTTGGTTGATGTCAAGATACATGCTGATTAATTTTTGTTTCGGTTGAGAATCGGGCACCTTCTAGGTCAAGAAAATTGGGCATGACCTTTTGTAATTTTCTTGACCTAGGAGTGCCCCATTCTCAAACGAAACGGAAATTAATCAACATTTCAGGAGAAAGGGGTAACGAAGTGATGGGGCAAATGTGCCAGGCACCACAATGTGATCATAGAAACAAAGCAGCACCACAATGTGCCTCTGTATGTATGTGTGTGCTGTCTAGATGCCAACCACAGGTCAATGGCCATGCCACTACACTACTCCATGTCACTTCTGCTACTGCCAAGCATGGCATGGCCATCTTTGATTCTATGATGGAGCTTTGTGCCACTAGGTGGCCTGTTTGAAGTGAAATAATCAGATGGGCAACTGGTGTTGGATTCACAGTGTAAATGATGGATGAAAAGGTATTGTGTCCATGTACAATACTTGTAAAGGTACTAATCCCCAAGAAAGACACCACAAAGCAACAAATAGACATCACATGCTTTACAACCTGATGGAGGTCAGATACTGAATAGTTTAACAGACAGATTCTAGTAGCATTCTTGTCAGATCATGCAACAAGCATTGAATAGTAATGCCTCTGACGCCCCGACAAGGCCACCACAAAGCTTCAACTAGGACCATACTAATATCTTATTACTGGATTACACACCACCACAAAGCATTGAGTATCCACCAACCTAATTAACAATGCAATGCAGATAATCATTTTTTTTCTCACAGTATTGTTCCCTAGTAATAGTAAACTAAATAACTGAGTAATCCAAATGAGGAAATAGAAACCAGCTGGCTGCAGCAACATAGCAAGACTTCACTTACACAAGAATTCATTTCAAGCATCATTTATTATCTGAGACAGATCATGCTAAAGATACATAATGCATCATTTCAGGCATCATTTAATATCAGTACTACAAACTGGCAGTACAAGAAAAATATCTTCAGTGTAACTCAGGACAAGAAAAATCTCCACCAGAATAGGACTAGCATTTAAGAGTAATTTCCTCCAGTTAAACAAAGTTCAAACAAAAACTGACAACACTCTTTTGATTAAGAGCCAAGTCACAACACTCTTTGAAGTTCAAACAAAAACTGACAACACTTCTTTGATCTGTCTCCTCCAAGAAAGAGCCAAGTCAGTCTCACCCAACTAGGGAAACATCAGTTAGACCACTAGCAATTGGGCATACACAACTGGGGCTAGGTTTGTGCTCTAGCTAGGCAGTAAAATAGAGCATATACATGCATTGCCTGCCTCTGCTGCAAGTGGGGATGTGAGCAACATTATCACAATTAGATCACTAGCAAGACTTGTAGTTAGGGATTTCACAAAGAAACTCTGTAAAGTGCCAGAGCCTAACATCTTGCATCACAGAGCAAAGCATTAACCGGGCCAACTCCACAAGTCACTAACCAGGCGGAGAAGGAAGATGGGAGAGGAGGCGGAGCTCACTGGGGAGGCGTAGGGAGGCCCTGCGACAGCTTAGTAGCAGCAGAGGTGGCCGGAGTTGAGGAAGACGGCGACGACCCGAGGAAGAAGTGGTGGAGGGGGGGGTGGAGGGGTCGAGCGCCGTTGCGCCCTGCTTCCACGGGTCGCTGGCCCGGTGTTGAAGCAGATTCCGCCTTCCGCCTTGACTGTCGCCTCACACGACGGAGCTCGAGCGGAGATGGCATGGTGGAGCACCGCAGGTTTCTAGGGTTTTGAGGGATGGGAAGGTGAGCGAGGGGGTGGGTGGGTGCGGCGAAGGCGAGGGAGGGGGTGGATTGGGAGAGGACACGTCCCACGGGCGAGGGCGGCAGCGCAGTGGGTCGGGGCTGAGAGAGATGTGAGATTGAGGATCGGGGATTGGGGATTTTAGTGGGGGGAGGGTTAGAAATGGCGCACCTTCTAGGGGTGCGCCATAAACACCGCGATAGCAATGGCGCACCTTCTCCTGGTGCGCCATTACTAATTTTTTTGGATTTTTAGTTGCATGTAATAATTTTTTAGAAGATGACCATAAATTTTAAAATGTTACGATATAAGTAGTTATTAATAATTTAGTTGCATGAATTTTAGTTCCATGAATTCAAAAAGTGCCCATGAAATTTAAAAATATTCATGAGTTCAAAAAATATTAACAGATTCAATACTTTTTGTGAGTTAGAAATTCAATACCAGAATATAAACCTAAATAAAAATTGGTATACCAATGGTGCACCTCCTCGGGGTGCGCCATAAGTACCTTGATAGCAATGACGCACCTTCTCCTGGTGCGCCATTAGTAATTTTTTTTTGGATTTTTAGTTGCATTCATTTGTGAATTGGTAAACATTTATGAATATGAAAAAATATCATCAAATTTGAAAAAATATTCATGAATTCAAAACATGCCCATGAAATTTAAAAATATTCATGAGTTCAAAAAATATTAAAAAATTCAATACTTTTTGTGAGTTAAAAATTCAATACCAGAATATAAACCTAAATAAAAATTGGTATACCAATGGCGCACCTCCTAGGGGTGCGCCATAAGTACCTTGATAGCAATGGCGCACCTTCTCTTGGTGCGCCATTAGTAACTTTTTTTGGATTTTTAGTTGCATTCATTAATATCTCCTTCTTTTGACGGAACCTCGTCAGAGGGCGGGGAGCTCCTGCATTGCATTTAAGAAGAGAGTTGGTCGAGTTAATGAGGGAACTGGACCCAAAAATCAAACAAGGCATGGTTAATTAAGGAAAACCGGCGAAGACCAAACACACCCCTATCAATCAAGGAACATCGTCCGAGCCAGATACAAGGGTACCTAGGCCCAAGACGATCGATAGCACCTCATACCAACCAAGTCAACCTCAAGGACATGCCCACAACCAGATGATCACTCGCGCCTAACTTCCTGAAAAAAGCGATAAAAAATTAACCTCTACCAACGCCCGAATAGCCTGCAATGCCATCGGCGTGAGCGACTTCTTGTACATCCGCAGAAAATATTGTGTCTTCTCTTCCACATCCTCCTCAGTGGCTTTCTTAGATGTTCTGGGCTTCGGCAAATCCCCATAAGCCTCCGCCAACCTATATCCAGCGCACTTCGCAGCCGGGATGTTACAATTTTGGTTCTTACCCAAGTATCCATTGTGCCGCTTGGAACAAGAAGTAGAGCCCCCTTCACTTTGCACAATAATTGGCGCTTGGAGGAAGGAATGGGGCGCGGTGCAACTGAAACTGCTTAGGAACTCATCCAGCAAGGTAGAAGATGTCGGGCATTGAGGTACGCCAATGCCACCAAGCGGCTCCTTGGGCTTGGATGACATCATGATGCTAGCATCACCTGAAGCTTGCATCTCCAGAGAGGAGGCCAAGGGAGCCACCTCCACATCTAAGCTAATTGGCAAAGCTAACCTGAGTCGGCTCCATGCCATTACTCGAAGACATGATCATCGACCTTAGCTTGTTCTTCCTCGCTAGGAACCACCATACTGGATAGAACAAGATCCAGAGTAGGAGTCCACAGACTATGCCGTTGTAGCCACTAGCTTAGATGAGCAACCATCCAAACCAGCGTCAGTGATATCCTTACCACCACCAGCAATGAGAGGCACAAGTTCCTCACGCCCACACCAAGGCTCAACTGGGTAGCCGGATACAACGAACTCCAAGCCATACTTACAACCAACATCACTCACAACAACCCTTCGAACATGACAGGCAAGAGATCAAAACATGGTCGACGAAGAAGCTAAGCTGCGAGCGACCTCTTCCAAAAGCTCTAAGTGATGGGGAACGCAGTATTTCAAAAAATTTCCTACGATCACGCAAGATCTATCTAGGGGATGCATAGCAACAAGAGGGGAGAGTATGTCTATGTACCCTCATAGACCGAAAGCGGAAGCGTTTATCAATGCGGTTGATGTAGTCGTACACCTTCACGATCTGTCCCGATCAAGTACCAAACGTACGGTACCTCCGCGTTCGGCACACGTTCAGCTCGATGACGTCCTTGCCTTCTTGATCCAGCAAGAGGGTCGAGGTAGTAGATGAGTTCCGGCAGCACGATGGCGTGGTGACGGTGTTGGTGAAGAACAATCTCCGTAGGGCTTCGCCTAAGCATTGCGAAAACTATGGCAGAGGATAAACTAGAGGAGCTGGGTTGCCGGCACGGCTTGGTGATTCTTGATGTGTCTTGGGTGCTAGCCCTACCCCTCTATTTATATGTTGAGCCTTGGGGTCGAAACTTGGAGTAAAATCCTACACAAAGTTGGTTTCACCCGAAAGGCAAGAGTCCTTCTCGGACTCCAGGACCAGACGCCAGGGTTCCCGGCGTCTGGACCCAGACACCAGGGACCCTGGCGTCTGGCCCCTGGACTCTGCAAAAATTCCTTTTGCACTTGCCAAAAACCTTATGGGCTTTCCCCTTTAGCCCAAATAAAGTGTTCTCGTACCCAAACATTTCAGGAAACATCCAGAACCCCTACCGGTGAATTCCGGAACCCTTTCGGAGACCAAACACTATTATCCCATATATTAATGTTTATCTCCGGATCATTTCGGAATTCCTTGTCATGTCCGTGATCTCATCCGGGACTCCTAACAACATTCAGTCACCAACATACATAACTCATATAATACTATATCATCAACGAACGTTAAGCGTGCGGACCCTACGGGTTCGAGAACTATGTAGACATGACCGAGACATCTCTCTGGTCAATAACCAATAGCAGAACCTGGATGCCCATATTGGCTCCTACATATTCTACGAAGATCTTTATCGTTTGAACCGCATAACAACATACGCTGTTCCCTTTGTCATCGGTATGTTACTTGCCCGAGATTCGGTCGTCGGTATCATCTTACCTAGTTCAATCTCGTTACAGGCAAGTCTCTTTACTCGTTTCGTAATGAAACATCCCGCAACTAACTTATTAGTCACATTCCTTGTAAGGCTTATAGTGATGTGCATTATCGAGAGGGCCCAGAGATACCTCTCCGACTATCGGAGTGACAAATCCTAATTTCGATCTATGTCAACTCAACAAACACCATCAGAGACACCTATAGACCATCTTTATAATCACCCAGTTACGTTGTGACATTTGATAGCACACTAAGTGTTCCTCTGGTATTCGGTAGTTGCATAATCTCATAGTCGTAGGAACATGTATAAGTCATGGAGAAAGCAATAGCAACAAACTAAACGATCATAGTGCTGAGATAACGGATGGGTCTTGTCCATCACATCATTCTCTAATGATGTGATCCCGTTCATCAAATGACAACACATGTCCATGGCTAGGAAACTTAACTCTCTTTGATTAATGAGCTAGCCAAGTAGAGGCATACTAGGGACACTCTATTTGTCTATGTATTCACACATGTACTAAGTTTCCGGTTAATACAATTCTAGCATGAATAATAAACATTTATCATGATATACGGAAATATAAATAACAACTTTATTATTGCCTCTAGGGCATATTTCCTTCAGTCTCCCACTTGCACTAGAGTCAATAATCTAGTTCACATCGTAATGTGATTTCACACCAATAGTTCACATCTTTATGTGATTAGTTCACATCTTCATGTGACTAATACCCAAAGGGTTTACTAGAGTCTATAATCTAGTTCACATCGTTATGTGATTAACACCCAAAGAGTGATCATGTTTTGCTTGTGAGAGAAGTTTAGTATACGGGTCTGCAATATTCAGATCCGTATGTATTTTGCAAATTTCTATGTCGACAATACTCTGCACGAAGCTACTCTAGATAATTGCTCCCACTTTCAATATGTATCTAGATTGAGACTTAGAGTCATCTAGATCGGTGTAAAAAGCTTGCATCGACGTAATTCTTTACGATGAACTCTTTTATCACCTCCATAACCGAGAAATATTTCCTTAGTCCTCTAAGGATAATTTTGACCGCTGTCCAGCGATCTATTCCTAGATCACTATTGTACTCCCTTGCCAAAATCATGCTAAGGTATACAATAGGTCTGGTACAGAGCAGAGCATAATTTATAGAACCTATGACTAATGCATAGGGAATGACTTTTAATTCTCTTTCTATTTTCTGTTGTGGCCGGGTTTTGAGTCTTTACTCAATTTCACACCTTACAACTCAGGCAAGAACTCCTTTGACTGATCCATTTTGAACTCCTTCAAAATCTTATCAAGGTATGTAGTCATCGAAAGTCTTATCAAGCGTCTTGATCTATCTTTATAGATCTTGATACCCAATATGTATGTAGCTTTACAGCTAATTCTTTCTTTGAAAAACTCCTTCCAAATTCTCCTTTATGCTTTCCAGAAAATCCTACATAATTTTCGATCAATAATATGCCATTCACATATACTTATTAGAAAGGCTACAGTGCTGCCACTCACTTTCTTGTAAATACAGACTTCACCACAAGTCTGTATAAAACTATATGCTTTGATCAACTCATCAAAGCGTATATTCCAACTCTGAGATGCTTGCACCAGTCCATAGATGGATCGCTGGAGCTTGCACACTTTGTCATCATCTTTAGGATTGACAAAACCTTTTGGTTGCATCATATTCAACTCTTCTTTAATAAATCCATTAAGGAATATAATTTTGATATCCATTTTCCAGATTTCATAAAATGCGGCAACTGCTAACATGATTCAGATAGACTTTTAAGCATCGATACGAGTGAGAAAATCTCATCATAGTCAACACCTTGAACTTGTCGAAAACCTTTTGTGACAATTCAAGCTTTGTAGATAGTAACACTACTACCAGCGTCCGTCTTCCTCTTGAAGATCCATTTATTCTGAATGGCTCACCGATCATCGGGAAAGTCAATCAAAGTCCATACTTTGTTCTCATACATGGATCCCATCTCAGATTTCATGGCCTTAAGCCATTTCGCGGAATCTGGGCACATCATCGCTTCCTCATAGTTCGTAGGTTCGTCATGGTCTAGTAACATGAATTCCAGAACAGGATTACCATACCACTCTAGTGCGGAACGTACTCTGGTTGACCTATGAGGTTCGGCAATAACGTGATCTGAAGTTTCATGATCATCATCATTAGCCTCCTCATTAATTGGCGTAGGAATCACTAGAACTGATTTCTATGATGAACTACTTTCCAATTCGGGAGAAGGTACAATTACCTCATCAAGTTCTACATTCCTCCCACTAACTTCTTTCGAGAGAAACTTCTTCTCTCAAAAGGATCCATTCTTAGCAACGAATATCTTGCCTTCAGATCTGTGATAGAAGGTGTACCCAACAGTTTCCTTTGGGTATCCTATGAAGGCGCATTTCTCCGATTTGGGTTCGAGCTTATCAGGTTGAAACTTTTTCACATAAGCATCATAGCCCCAAACTTTAAGAAACGACAACTTAGGTTTCTTGCTAAACCACAGTTCATATGGTGTCGTCTCAACGGATTTAGATGGTGCCCTATTTAATGTGAATGCAGCTGTCTCTAATGCATAACCCCAAAACGATATTGATAAATCGGTGAGAGACATCATAGATCGCACCATATCTAATAAAGTACAGTTATGACGTTCGGACACACCATTACACTGTGTTGTTCCAGGTGGCGTGAGTTGCGAAACTATTCCACATTGTTTCAAATGAAGACCAAACTCGTAACTCAAATATTCGTCTCCGCGATTAGATCGAAGAAACTTATTTTCTTATTACGATGATTTTCCACTTCACTATGAAATTCTTTGAACTTTTCAAATGTTGCAGACTTATGTTTCATCAAGTAGATATACCCATATCTCCTCAAATCATCTGTGAAGGTCAGAAAATAACGATACCCGCCGTGAGCCTCAACACTCATCGGATCACATACATTAGTATGTATTATTTCCAATAAATCAGTTGCTTGCTCCATTGTTTCGGAGAACAGAGTCTTAGTCATCCTGCCCATGAGGCATGGTTTGCAAGCATAAAATGATTCATAATCAAGTGATTCCAAAAGCCCATCAACATGGAGTTTCTTCATGCGCTTTAGACCAATATGACCTAAACGGTAGTGCCACATATAAGTTACACTATCATTATTAACTTTGCATCTTTTGGCTTCAATATTATGAATATGTGTATCACTATGATCGAGATTCAATAAACCATTTATATTGAGTGTATGACCATAGAAGGTTTTATTCGTGTAAATAGAACAACAATTATTCTTTGACTTAAATGAATAACAGTATTGCAATAAACTTGATTCAATCATATTTATGCTCAACGCAAACACCAAATAACATTTATTTTAGGTTCAACACAAATCCCGAAGGTAAAGGGAGTGTGCGATGGTGATCTTATCAACCTTGGAATCACTTCCAACACAGATCATCACCTTCCCCTCAACTAGTTTCTGTTCATTTTGTAACTTCTGTTTCAAGTTACTAACCATAGCAACTGAATCAGTATCATATACCCAGTGGCTATTTTGAACACTAGTAAAGTACATATCAATAATCTGTATATCAAATATACCTTTGTTTACTTTTCCATCCTTCTTATCCGCCAAGTATTTGGGGTAGTTCCGCTTCTCGTGACCATTCCCTTTGTAGTAGAAGCACTCAGTTTCAGGCTTAGGTCTAGCTTTGGGTTTCTTCACGGGAGTGGCAACTTGCTTGCCATTCTTTGAAGTTCCCTTTCTTTTCCTGGAAACTAGTGGTCTTGTAAACCATCAAACACTTGATTCTCTTTCTTGAATTCTACCTTCGTCGATTTCAGCATCACGAAGAGCTTGGGAATCATTTTCATCATCCCTTACATATTATAGTTCATCATGAAGTTCCAGTAACTTGGTGATAGTGACTAGAGATCTCTGCCAATCACTATCTTATCTGGAAGATTAAATCCCACATAATTCAAGTGATTGTAGTACTCAGACATTCTGAGCACATGCTCACTGGTTGAGCTATTCTCCTCCATTTTGTAGGCGAAGTACTTGTCAGAGGTCTCAGACCTCTTGACTCGGGCATGAGTTTGAAATACCAATTTCAGCTCTTGGAACATCTTATATGCTCCGTGGCGTTCAAAATGGTTTTTGAAGTCCCGGTTCAAAGCCATAAAGCATGGCGCACTAAACTATCAAGTAGTCATCATACCGAGCTTGCCAAACGTTCATAACGCATGCCTCTGCTCCTTCAATAGGTCCATCACATAGCGGTGCGTCAAGGACATAATACTTCTGTGCAGCAATGAGGATAATCTTCAGATCACGGATCTAGTCCGCATCATTGCTACTAACATCTTTGAACATAGTTTTCTCTAGGAACATATCATAAATAAAATGGGGAAGCTATATGCGAGCAATTGATCGACAACATAGATATGCAAATACTATCAGGACTAACTTCATGACAAATTTAAGTTCAATTAATCATATTACTTAAGAACTCCCACTTAGATAGACATCCCTCTAGTCATCTAAATGATCACGTGATCAATATCAACTAAACCATGTCCGATCCTCACGTGAGATGGAGAAGTTTTCAATGGTGAACATCACTATGTTGATCATATCCACTATATGATTCAAGCTCGACCTTTCGATCTCAGTGTTCCGAGGCCATATATGCATATGCTAGGCTTGTCAAGTTTAACCTGAGTATTCTGCTTGTGCAAAACAGGCTTGCACCCGTTGTATGTGAACGTAGAGCTTATCACACCCGATCATCACATGGTGTCTCGGCACGACAAACTGTAGCAATGGTGCATACTCAGGGAGAACACTTATACCTTGAAATTTAGTGAGAGATCATCTTATAATGCTACCTCCGTACTAAGCAAAATAAGATGCATAAAGGATAAACATCACATGCAATCAATATAAGTGATATGATATGGCCATCATCATCTTGTGCCTTTTATCTCCATCTCCAAAGCACCGTCATGATCACCATCGTCACCGGCTAGACACCTTGATCTCCATCGTAGCGTCGTTGTCATCGCCAACTATTGCTTCCACGACTATCGCTACCGCTTAGTGATAGAGTAAAGCAATTACACGGTGATTGCATTTCATACAATAAAGCGACAACCATATGGCTCCTGCCAGTTGCCGATAACTGTGTTACAAAACATGATCATCTCATACAACAATTTATATAATCACGTCTTGACCATATCACATCACAACATGCCCTGCAAAAACAAGTTAGACATCCTCTACTTTGTTGTTGCAAGTTTTATGTGGCTGCTACGGGTTTAGCAAGAATTGTTCTTAACTACGCATCAAAAACCACAACGCGGTATAGTGATTGCTTTTTGATCTTCAGAAAGAACCCTGTTCATTGAATCCGATTCAACTAAAGTTGGAGAAACTGTCACCCGCCAGCCACCTGTGTGCAAAGCACGTTGGTAGAACCAGTCTCATGAACGCGGTCTTGTAATGTCGGTCCGGGCCGCTTCATCCAACAATACCGCCGAATCAAGAAACAACTAGTGACGGCAAGAAATATGTATATACCCACGCCCACATATCCTTTGTGTTCTACTCATGCATATAACATCTACGCATAGACCTGGCTCTGATGCCACTGATGGGGAACACAATATTTCAAAAAATTTCCTACGATCACACAAGATCTATCTAGGAGATGCATAGCAACGAGAGGGGAGATTATGTCTATGTACCTTATAGACCGAAAGCGGAAGCGTTTATCAACGCGGTTGATGTAGTCGTACACCTTCACGATCCATACCGATCAAGTACCGAACGTACGACACCTCCACGTTCAGCACATGTTCAGCTCGATGACGTCCTCGCCTTCTTTATCCAGCAAGAGGGGTGAGGTAGTAGATGAGTTCCGGCAGCACGACGGCGTGGTGACGGTATTGGTGAAGAACAATCTCCGCAGGGCTTTGCCTAAGCACTACGAAAACTATGATGGTGGATAAACTAGAGGGGACGGGGTTGCCGGCACACAGCTTGCTGATTCTTGATGTGTCTTGGGTGCTAGCCCTACCCCTCTATTTATATGTTGAGCCTTGGGGTTGAAACTTGGAGTAAAAGCCTACACAAAGTCGGTTCCACCCGAAAGGCAAGAGTCCTTCTCAGACTCCAGGACCAGACGCCAGGGTTCCCGGCATCTGGACCCAGACGCCAGGGACCCTGCCGTCTGTCCCCTGGACTCCGCAAAACTTCCTTTTGCGCTTTCCAAAAACCTTGTGGGCTTTCCCCTTTGGCCCAAATAAAGTGTTCTCGTACCCAAACATTTCGGGAAACATCCGGAACCCCTTCATGAGAATTCCGGAACCCTTCCGGAGACCAAACACTATTATCCCATATATTAATATTTATCTCCGGACCATTCCGGAGTTCCTCGTGATGTCCGTGATCTCATCTGGGACTCCGAACAACATTCGGTCACTAACATACATAACTCATATAATACTATATCGTCAACGAACATTAAGCGTGCGGAGCCTACGGGTTCAAGGACTATGTAGACATGACCGAGACATCTCTCTGGTCAATAACCAATAGAAGAACCTGGATGACCATATTGGCTCTTGCATATTCTACGAAGATCTTTATCGGTCGAACCACATAACTACATACGTTGTTCCCTTTGTCATCGGTATGTTACTTGCCCGAGATTCGATCGTCGGTATCATCATACCTAGTTAAATCTCGTTACCGGCAAGTCTCTTTACTCGTTCCTAATGCAACATCCCGCAACTAACTTATTAGTCACATTCCTTGCAAGGCTTATAGTGATGTGCATTACCGAGAGGGCCCAGAGATACCTCTCCGACTATCGGAGTGACAAATCCTAATTTCGATCTATGCCAACTCAACAAACACCATCGAAGACACCTGCAGAGCATTTTTATAATGACCCAGTTACGTTGTGAAGTGTGATAGCACACTAAGTGTTCCTCCGGTATCCGGGAGTTGCATAATCTCATAGTCATAGGAACATGTATAAGTCATGAATAAAGCAATATCAACAAACTAAACGATCATAGAGTTAACACTACAAAAAAGACACATCCGTGACATTTTGGGCCGAACGAATTTTTTTCTTGTCATACTTATGACACTTCTATGATGATAATTGTGAAAAAACCTGGTATCATGATAGATGTGGTGGGCTCCTACTTCTATGACAAAAAATCATGACAGAAAATGGGATTTTCGTCCTGGGCAGGCCAGAGACGCAGCTACATGACATTCTTTGGGCCGTCCATGATGGAAAAAACCGTGGTAGAAGCGAGGGCAAGGAAAATTTCGGGGAGTTCCCGCTTACGGTGGGTGGTCGAGGGCCGAGCGATGCTCGTTTCTCTCGTACACGTACGTGCGTGTGTGCGAGGTGTTGGGCTCTAACTGAACCCGAGCGAGGCGTTGGGCTCTAACTGAACCCGAGTGATTGCACTGCAGGCTACGCGTTAATGAACCCGAGTGATTCCTTCACTACTGCTGCTAACTGAAGCCGATCGATGCTGCTTCTGGATGAATAGTGAGCCTTGCTGGGGGGGGGGGGTTGGATGAACAGTTCTCGGTGGGGGTGGATGAACAGGACCCCGTGGTGTTGCCTCTGAATGAACAGGACCCCGATCGCTCGAGCCGGTTGGGGCTGGATGAATAGGACCCCGTGGAGGGATGGATGAACAAGACCACCCTGTGGAGGGCTGGATGAACAGTAGACGGTGGAGGGCTGGATGAACAGTAGCCTGTGGAGGGGTGGTTGAACAGGAGCCCGTGGAGAGGGCTGGTTGAACAGTAGCCGGTGGAGTAGCGCGCGGTGGAGGCTGGATGAACAAAAGCCCGTGGATGAACAGTCACAGGTGGAGGCTGGAGGAGGTCAACTGTGGATGAACAGTAGCCCGTGGAGGCTGGAGGGGGTCGACGGTGGAGATGCATAGTATCCCGTGGAGTCCCATTTTGTGGTACGCCACACCCCTCCCGATGAACAGGACGCCCGTTCCGACCGTAGCGCTTCAGCACAAGTCCGTTTCCTCCGTTTTGTGGTACGCCACACCCCTCCCGATGAACAGGACCCCCGTTTCGACCATAGGAGGTCTGCTTCCTCCATTTTGCGGTATGCCAGACCCCTCCCGATGAACAGGATCCTGTTTTGACCGTGGCCGGTCGAACACAAGGCCGTTTCCTCCATTCTGTGGTACGCCAGGCCTCATTTCCATCGGCTATTCCATCCGAGCCCTCCCGATGAACACGACGATGCATTCCGTTTCGACCCAGCCGGTTGGCTCCCCATGAACACGACGACGACGACGCTGTTTCTCCGTTCCCACCCTGCCATGTACACGAGCCCTGGCCGTACGTATGCGCGAGTAGGCGTTCGAGACCCTGCCCGTATGTACGTATGTGGCCCTATTTTCTTTCTTGCACACTGGCCACTGTACATACGTGTACATGCTACGTGCGCGCCTCTACAACGACACATGCGCGCCTCTACATGGACCAGTATGTACGTACACGTTCACGACCAGAATGACAATGCTACGTACATTCGACCAGGTGGGTCCCGACTGTCAGGCACTTCCTTGCGTGCGAAGATGTAGCTGGTGGGTCCCAGCAGTCAGGGGGGCGAATCCATTTTTTTGCCCGGACGCACTTCCTTGCATGCGAAGATGACACTGGTAGGTCCCAGCAGTTAGGGGGAAATGTTTTTTTTGTGAAATACGGTTGCCCATCTGGTGGGTCCCTGCTGTCAGGTGGAGGAATCATTATTTTCCACGTAACAAGGAGGCACTTCCTTGCTGCGACCGTGGACCCAGCTGTCAGCCTCTCCATGTACAGTCCACGTCCGATGGAAGCTATTCCTTGACCATGTTGACCACGCCGCATCGAGAGCACCAGGGCGGTGGACGACGACGATGCCTAGGAAGGGGACGACGCGGAGCCCGGGAAGACGCGGCAGTGGATGCCCACACGTAGAGGAGTATGAGGGTTCACTGGTTCTCTGCGGTGTGAGGCTGCTGTCGCCGCAGAATAACAGGGGGTGTGGGTGAGTAGAGGGATGGCCTGGCCAGCGGTGAGAGTAGAAGGGAGCGGTGAGGCCTCCGCCGCATCGCAGCCGGCCACGGGAGGCAAGAGCACGAGGCATGACCGACGCTGGTTTGGGCGGTTGGAGCAAGAAGACCAGAGGTTGAAGAAGCACTACAGCCATTGGATGGACATCGTACGGTCACTGGAGCTAGAATCGTGCATATTGACTAAGTTGACAAAGCCCTCCGTCCCCGTCAACTTAGTAGACCCACAAGTCAGGCTGCCACTATACTGGGTACTAGCTAGCAGGGGGAGTATTCATTTTTTTGTGTGTAATAAGGAGGCACTTCCTTGCAAGCGAAGATGTAGCTGATGGGTTCCAGCAGTCAGGGGAAACGTTTTTTTCACGAAATACGGTGGCCCGTCCGGTGGGTCCCTATTGTCAGGTGGATGAATAATTATTTTGCGCGTAATAAGGAGGCACATCCTTGCGGCCGCCGTGGACCCAGCTGTCAGGCTCTCCAGGTACAGTACTCTTCCGATGGAAGTCGTTCCTTGACCACGTTGACCATGCCGCGCCGAGAGCACCAGGGCGGTGGACGACGGCGAGGCCTAGGAAGGGGACGACACGGAGCCGGGGAAGACGCAGCAGTGGATGCCCATGCGTAGAGGAGTATGAGGGTTCACTGGTTCACTGCGGTGTGAGGCTGCCGTCGTCGTAGAATAACAGGTGGTGTGGGTGAGTAGAGGGATGGCCTGACCAGCGGTGGGAGTAGTAGGGGGCGGTGAGGCCTCTGCGGCATCGCAGCCGGCCATGGGAGGCAGGAGCACGACGCACGACCGACGCTGGTTTGGGCGGCTGGAGCAAGATGACCAGAGGTTGAAGAAGCACTACGGCCGTTGCATGGACATCGTACGACCACTCGAGCTAGAATCATACATATTGACTAAGTTGACAAAGCCCTCCGTCCCCGTCAACTTAGTAGGCCCACAAGTCAGCCTCCCACTACACTGGGTCCTAGCTAGCAGGGGGAGTATTCTTTTTTTGTGCGTAATAAGGAGGCACTTCCTTGCGTGTGAAGATATAGCTGGTGGGTCCGAGCTGTCAGCGGCGGTAACGTTTTTTTCGCGAAATACAGAGGCCCTTTCAGTGGGTCCCAGATGTCAGGTGGAGGAATCATTATTTTGCGCGTAATAAGGAGGCATTTCCTTACGTGCGGCCGTGGACCCAGCTGCCAGCCTCTCCACGTACAGTCCACTTCAGATGCATGTGGGTCGTGGACCACGTTGACCAGGCCGCGCCGAGAGCACCAGGGCGGTGGACGACAGCGAGGGCTAGGAATGGAATGACACGGAGCCAGGGAAGACTCGGCAGTTGTTTCCCACGCGGAGGGGAGTACGACTGTATGAGGGTTTACTGGTTCATCTGCCGTCGCCGGAGAATAACAGTAGGTGTGGGTGAGTAGAGGGATGGCTAGGCAAGCGATGGGAGTACGGTGGGGCGGTGAGGCCTACGCGTCAGCACAGCCGGCCGCGGGGAGGAGGGAGCAGGCAGTCCCGCCGGCGCTTGTTTGAGCGGCTGGAGCAGGAAGAGCAGAGATTGAAGAAGCACGATGGCCGTTGGATGGACATCCAACAGTCACTGCTTGTGCGTCAACCTTATTTTAGGAAAGCCTTAAATCTATGGAAAATAGCATACATCCCATCTGCCATTATTTCTAATAATTTACAGCCCATTTGCTAATTCTTAAGGTTTTTTGGAGCCCATATTCTTTTTGTTAGCATTACAACCCATATTGTGGCTGCGGTTAAAAAATTATACAAAATTTTGCATATTGCGGTGCGGTCCAAACTATTTTTAATCCCGAAATTTCGAGTCACATTCAAACTGATTTTAAAAATAAATGTATATCAATATATAATGCAACAAATTGTCCACGCATAAAAATCAATGCAATTTAAAATCTCGAAATTAAAAAAAAGAAATTTGAAACTAATTGCCGGTTTGATGTGTTTTAAAAATGTACAGACCATTTCTCACTACTGATAGGCCGTTTTCTGGGCCAGCCGAATGAAGCTCTCCTCATCTTGAAAGATTTGCAGCCCAATAGGCCTGACAGAGCGACTTACTTGGCAAATCAAAAAAATACTGGGCTAGCCATTTTCAGAAAGAAAGAAAAACTGCTGGGCTAGTCTGTGGTAAACATAAAAGAGAATGTTGTCTAGACAGGCCAGAGTGCCCGGCACAGCCTAGTTGACACCCTGCTTCCGTCTCAAAAAAATATTAGATAAATGCCACTCCAATTATGGCGATTCATAAAAATGCCACTGCAATTTCCAAACTTCGAAAAATGCCACTGCAATTTTTGCAAACTTTGGAAAACGCCACAGCAATTTGCAAACTTTGAAAAACGCCACTCCAGACTTCGAAAAATGCCACCGGAAATGGCATGAAATGGCATTTTTCAAAGTTTGGAAATTGCAGTGGCATTTCTCGGAAACACCAGATTTGGAGTGGCATTTATCAAATTAACACAAAACAAAAATAACTGGGCGAGCTGTTGGGTCCCTGGTGTTAGCCGCTCGTTGTGCAATTCTCTCGTTTATTGACTATGTTGACAATGGCATGGGACCCAGATGTCAGAAATCCATTAGGAGGACCATTTTTTATTGGCTTGAAATAAGGAGGCACTTGCTTGCGTACTGCCATGACCTTGGCAGCTCCCTGCTGTCATCCTCTCCACGTACAATCATCTCCTGATTGTGTACGCGTTAACTTGGTAGGCCCACAAGTCAGCCTCTAAACCTGTGGAGGACAAATACAACCCATTTATATAAAAAAATAATAGCCCATTCCATACGTTCAAACGGAAAGTTCAACATTCAGAGCAAAGTAACAGGTCTGATCCACATATAGAGTACTGACCTTCCACGTTGACAACCATCATAGCCAAGTTAACTATCTACTCCCACTAATACTCTAGTAGCGTACAAGTACTAACTTACTCTTAGCTAACTAGACGATGCCAGCCGCCATATGCGGTACACGCTAAACGCTGGCACTGGCGTCATCTACCTCGCCTCAGACTTGCCAGAGGTGCGATAGGGCGCGTTGCTCGCGCGCGTTGGCCCTTTCCATGCCGGCGTGATCCACCGAAGCTTAGGCTTCTATGCGGGAAGCCCACTTGACGAGCTGGTAGTAAAAATCGACATCGCGAAAGCGTGCGTGCCCGACAGCCTCCAGGGCTATTTGTCGGGCGCTAGCCTCCACGTAGTCGGCCCAGTTGCGGGCGCTCTGCTCGAGACTCAGAGCGTCGGTGCGCTGCTGCTCCATGTCCCGCTGGGTGCGCAAATCGGCAATACGCTGCTCCTCCGCCAGGAGGTTGCACTCCAACAACTCGTCATAGTCCGCATTGCCATCTAAAGACTGATAGAATGCCTCCTCCCTCCGTCTGCCTTCCGGTGAAAAATTGAACACTAGTTCCGGCAGTGACCGCCTCCGGTGTCGCCTATCACGGACGGGCGGAGGCATGGCGGACATGGCGAGAGCGAGGATAAGTGGCGAGCGACATCGGGCCGGTGGAGGCTTATGAGGATAGGGAGATTTGGGGGATGGTGCCACTGGAGAAGCCCGGGAAACAGTAATTATAGGATGAAGGTAGGTGAACTAACGTGTGGCAGGAAACGCGACGGTCATCACGGTCATTGGAATTCAGTGCATAAGCAGGCATGGCTTAGCGCGCCAGCTTGCCATGGAAAACTAGAAAAACTAAAATTATGACTGTGCCGTCCCGTCCCGTCCCGTCAGTGGTGCGTCTCGTCCGTGCTGGGTCGCATGCCAGCATGACGGTCAAACGAGTGCACTCGAATCATCCAGATGAGGTACTCCCTCCTTGTCAAAAATGATTCCACCACTCATCATCTACCTTGGTTGGTTAGGTTTTTGAATTAAGCCCTGCAAACCAGAAAGGAGGTAGTATGTGCGTGATCCGCTATTTATTCGTATAGGATCGAGTAGGTCGTTTTTTGAATTGAGCCTTGCAAACCGGAAAGGAGGTAGTACATGCGTGATCCGCTATTTATCCGTGTAGGATCGAGTAGGTCGGATAGTTTACGTGTAGGATCAAGTAGGTCGGATGGTGTACGTGTACGGTCGCATTAGCTGATGAACGTTCGCTGGGAGATAAGGCATTTGCGAACATTTTTGCTGGCAGTTTCTTCAGATTCGCATGACATTTTCTTCAGACCAGCTTGTCACTTTCTTCAGAGGTAGGCATTTTTATTCAAAAAACTACCACTTCGGATCTTGCGTCAGAACTAAAACTACCAGGAGCGCATTAGTAGGCTAGTTAGTGATCGATCAGTAACTTCTAAACACTGAGCAAACAGGAATAAGGAACTATTAGTAACTTGTAAACACTGAGAACACAGAAATAAGGATCATGCTGTGCACAACAGTAAGAGCCGATCCATTCAAAATGTTCAAACGAGACTCACAGGCCTGGCATTGTAATATGTTCACATTAGTAGCCCAAATTCAAAACCAACTAGTATGATTCCCATACATAAGATCAACATGTTAATGCATCTCAATGATTCATAGATCATATATAAATATGTAGCTCCAAACGCAAAGATCTAGAAAAAACATATGTTCTTCCTACTAACATGGATGCTTCTCTTGGCCAACATTAAGTACAGACTGAAAGACAAATTTTTTTGTGATGTCTACAATTCCTCTTGCAAACGTAAGTGGTTTCACCAACAGCTGGAACCATGAGAATGAACCACACATGATGGAGGAACATCCACTGCAATATGATTTGGTCTTCTCTCGATCACACGGCGAGAATATTTTCGGAATACAAACTTTAACTTAGGCAAAATGATGCCCATTGTATAATAACACCAAAGCAATGAAGCACCTAGTGTTGGCCAATAAATAGTACAATACTACTTTTCTACAGTCCATGAAGTGACTATCCAATCTTTCTGTGTCTATTTTCAAATTGCACTGCATGCAGTGACTATACTATTCTCTTG
This sequence comes from Triticum urartu, assembly GCF_003073215.2. Classification (NCBI taxonomy): domain Eukaryota; kingdom Viridiplantae; phylum Streptophyta; class Magnoliopsida; order Poales; family Poaceae; genus Triticum; species Triticum urartu. The sequence goes on along the minus strand of NC_053027.1, from coordinate 40,650,284 downwards.
TGCAGTTCAACCAAAATTGCGGTCACTTTGTGTGTTTGCCAAATAGCAACGGGCAGACATCTCTGTCTGCACAAATATCAAGCTTCTAGTAAACATATACCCCACCTTGTATTTTTGGTTTAAACATGTCTCTTCCGCTTAGCATCTGTCATGTTTTGCACTGGACAATTTGATACAGTCATGTTTTGCCCTGGACAATTTCATACTGAATTGATTTGCTGGTTCAGAGAAGAAATATAGCGCCTATTCTTCATCAGACCAAGGATATCCATGTTCGCAGTGATGGAAGAGGTGAAATCGATACAACCGAAATTGAGCATCCAATCATTGAATCCTGTCTTGCACCTCCAATGTAGGTCCACCCTACCAATAAATTCACATGCAAACCACTAGTATTACTATCTAATGATAGTACAAAAAGAGTATCAAGATAGTAGCAAACCATGTACCTTCGTAATGAACAACTCATAGTGCCACCAATTTGATATAAAGGTTTGGAAAAAAACATGCTCCTAATGTTGAACCAGTTGGACTTTTTGTGCAGTTCCACTAAAATCGAGCATCCCTGTTTGCATAGATATTGAAAGTGTGATTACTATAAAAGTGGCACTAGTTGAAGCATAGACTCACAACTATAAGCATTCCAATTTCTTAATGGGAAAAGGTAGCAAGACTGTTTCTAACCACCTGTTTGAAGGAATAAATAAGGCAACATCGGCTAATGTCAGAAAGGCATATATAGTTATTTCTGAAAGAGTGATCGATTCCTGACCTTTTGTCACGACCGGTTTTTCAATAAAAATATTTATCGAGAAACCAAATCTTTTGAGTCCAGTATGAGAGAAAATCCTCCTCACTGGTTGACAAATTCTTGATACAATAAGCCAGTAGCATAAGATATATTACAGGGTTGAGCTAGGGCTGCTCAACAAATTATTACAAGCGCGCCAATAATTATACATAATGGCGGATATAACACAATGGTGTGGTGGCATACTACTGACTCGAGGATAAAGTGATGGTGGAATAACACAGTGGGGAGTGTGATGACACGACTCTCGAACTGGCATCTCATCGAGCGTCGAGGTGAGGCTCGATGAATTTTATTTGGGTTGCGGAAGCGGATATAATACTGTGACCAAATCTAGGGTCGCACGAGACTGACTGGGATTCCTCTAGGCGTCGGACTCGCTATCGAACTCTTCATCCATGAGATCGCCTTCGTCAGCATCTGGCCAAATCAACAAGCCAGTGAGTACTTTGAAAGTACTCGCAAGACAGTTCGGACGTAAGATATAACAAATGCATGCATGAATGCGTCATGATTAATTTTACCAACTGAACGTTCAAAAATTAGCATGACGAAATAGGAAAAAGGGAAACGGCAGTAGTCCGCCTGAAATCCCCAACAAAACATAAATGAAAACCGATCGGGTGTCTGAAGCGACGCCTCGAAAGGTGAACAGATAATTAAAAGAAAAAGGTGCCACAGTCGGGCGTCTTAGCGACACCAAATAAAGGGCTTTAAAAGAAATTCCACAATCGGACGTCGGGGCGACATCACAGAAAGGGCTTTAAAAGAAATGCCACACTCGGACGTCGGGGCGACATCACAGAAAGGGCTTTAAAAGAAATGCCACAGTCGGACGTCTGAGCGACATCACAGAAAGGGCTTTATTCACGGGTAAATAATACTCATAATAAATATTCAATTCATGATAATAAACAGGTTAGTCCATCCACAGGAATAACATTTAGCCAGACTTAGCACTCATGGGATGTACCGGAGTCTCTGTCATCAAACTGGCACTGTTAGGACAAGATAATACGAATTTGGATATGGAATAGATGATTCAAAGGAATATATGACTCTGCAGAGTTTGTACAAAATTTTTCCCACAGTCAACGGATTTCCGTAGTCACGAAGGACTAGTTCCGTTTACGGTTTTTCGGAAGAAAACACAGCTAACCAGTACACACCCATCCTACCTCTCGATGCCAGGACTCACCCTAGACATCGTCCAAGAAAAACTTTTGAGACGGGGAGATCACAATCTCGAATAGCATGGGATCAAATTTATATACGCGCGCTCTAAGGGGTGCCCCCCTCTCGGTCCCAACCGGAAACACCCATGCCCCCTGACAGGATGACTGGCTTTAATCCAGGGCCATGGAACCATCATCCCGGCCTCTCCTTATTGGTGTGTACCAGGAAAGCGGTTTGCAACTTACTAATCCATATTCCTTGCGGAAAACATGTGGTAGTACAGGGAAGGATGAATGGAAGGAACTGGAATGATACGAGTTGACATTGAAGTCACATAGTCTGGCATAAGCCTGGCATGCTACAACACTACCATCTTACCCATCCTCATGCTAACACATGGCCATGCATACTCACATCCATCCACTTATGGATCATCGAACTCACTTACCTCAACATTTCATAGAAATAACGTTCATCGGTATGCTCATCAACATGCCATGAAACTAACTAAATGCAAGACATGCCAAGACACTCATCATATCAAAAGTTCAAACATGCTTGCCTGGTTCGGAGTAGTCGGAGCCTAGCTCGGTGAAGTTCGCGGCTCCGTCACCTCCTTCGGTATCTACGGTATAAAGAAAATATATGCGCTATCGTAAATACCAAGGGGTGCACAGAAGTTATACCAAATATTTTTCAAATAAATATGATAAAAAACTAGACAAAAATCTGAAGAGGACAGAAAAAGAATCACTCAAAAATTCCTTTCTGTTAAAAAGTTATAAGGGTTTTAATCCAGGGACTCATCTGTAATGAAACAGAAAGTTTCCAGGGGCTAGTTTATAAAAACAGAAAACGCTTCGGCAGAAACTACGCCAGCCCAGAGGGAAAGCGCATTTGGCAGAAGGCGTTTTCAGATAACGCTTCGTTTAGAAAGGACAGAGAGGCTGACAGCGGGTCCCACTTGTCATGTTTAAATTTTCAAATGGGAGGGACGAGGCTCGTCGGCGCCCGAGAGCTGCGGTGGTCGCCGGCGGCGATCCACGGCGAGGCAGGGGGATCAGAGGTTACCAATGTGCTCACCGTGTCCTTCCGCAACGGTGGGTGGTGGTGTTGATCGCCGGTGAGCACCACATCGACGGCGGTCTCAACTCCGGCGGACGGTGGTTCGGGCGTGGATGGAGCTCGTCGGAGAGGGCTGCAAAGATTAAATTGAGGTGGGGGTTAGAGTACTGGGTGCAAGAGAGGGCTACGGACGAGGTTTGGGCGCCGGAGGTGGCCTCACCGGAGTGAATCGAGCTGGAGGCCGAGGCGGGGCGAGGCGGCCGGAGTTGGGGGAGGAGACCTCCTCGAGGTCCTCCTGGTGGCTTGGCAGGGTCTTGGGGAGGTGTAGTGAAGGTGTGGGTCTCGTGAGCGAGCTCGGGGCCCCTTTTATAGGCGGTCCGAGGCGGTGGCCGAGAACGGGGTTCTCCGGCGAAGCTTACGGCGGCACAGGGCATTGGTCGGGGAGGTTTAGGGGTCGAGCGCCGTCGTGGGGGTTCAATGGGTCCGTTTAGGTGCTAAACTGGCCGGGGTTTGGGTGTTTGGGTCGAGCTCGACGGAACAGGGGTGGCGCGGCCCGTCGGCGGCAGGGAGCACGTTGCGTGCTTGCCGGCCACGGTGAGGGTGCCACGGGCGTGCGCTGGCATGCATGAGGCCACGCGGAGAGCCAGGGAGCTTTGGGCGGCGCTGAACGGCGTTCTGCCGTGGTGTGCCTTCTGTCGGCCGCCATGGGAGGTCCCGACACCGCAGAAGACGCCGGCGAGGGCGGGCCAGCGCGCCACCGACGCCAGGAAGGCTCCACGCACGCGTGTGAAGCTCCGGACAAGAGGGCGGGTCTGCGAGCATCGAGCCAAGCGCACTGTGAGCTTGTGACTGAACTCTGAAGAAAACGACACTGTAAAACTGAATTTTACTGAACTTTACTGAAAATGCAAAGAACAGTGCAGCTCAGGTGTTCGACAGAATGATTTAGGTATCTAGGGATTTTTCCTTGAGCTGAAATTTCGTGGAGTGGCTTCTCATTGCTCCAGTAGGCTGCATGATTTTTGGTGGAATTTTTGGAGGAGTGTAGATATGAATTTCACCAAATTTGGCAAATCTGGTCCAAACTTGCAGAGACTGAATTTTGAAATTTTTGAGCAGAAGATGAGTGGATCAAGATGGTTCTAGGTTGTGGGTACTAAAGACAATCCAGGGAGGTTGGTTTGGGATAAAAACTCAAAGGCCAAGTGGTACTTGCTTTGAAAATCACTTAAGCTTAATTTAAATGGCAGAAAAGTTTTGGGAGATAAAATAATTGAAATAAAACCCAAAACTTGTTTGGACTTGTTGGGATAGAGAAGTTAGATTGTCCAAAGGTGGAGGGAGGGGTTTTGAGAAGTTTTACTATAGGAGACATGGTAAAACCATGGGTGGGTTCAAAAAGAAAGAAGTCCCAAACTCCTAGGGTTTTTCCTTTATTTTTTTTTGAAAATAAATAAGTTTGAGAGGGTAACAACCAAAAGGAAAAGCTTCAACAAAAATTCAACACCAAATTTGAAAGGGAAAAGAAAATCCTTGCCAAAGGAAGGAAGCTTTTAAGAGGAAGGATTTTCTGGAAAGGAAATTTTAAATGCCCTCTTTTAAAAATCCAACAAGGTTTTTGATGAAAACCAAATTAAAAATTTTGGAGTGTCACAACACCTACCCCCTTAGGAAAAATCTCGTCCCCGAGATTTCAGCTGATCCTTAAATAAGTGGGGATGCTCTGTCCGAAGAAAATCCTCTCTTTCCCAAGTTGCTTTGCTGTCGGCGTGATTGCTCCACTGGACTTTGAAAAACTTGATGGTCTTTTGTCGGGTCTTCCTTTCAGACTCCTCTAATATTTTTACGGGACGTTCCCGATAAGTGAGGTCTGGCTGCACGTCAATGTTTTCATGGGATACTTGTTTCTCTGGGTTGCTCACGCACTTCGTCAATTGCGAGACGTGGAACACGTCGTGGACATCGGATAATTCCTCAGGTAAGTCTAGCTGGTAGGCTACCGTGCCTCTTCGTGCCTTTATACAGAAAGGTCCGATGAATCTTGGTGCTAGCTTCCCTTTAATCTTGAATCGTTGCAATCCTCTCATAGGGGACACTCTCAAGTATACGAACTCACCGGGTTCGAAGCTGACCCCACGATGTTTCTGATCATAATAACTCTTCTGTCGACTTTGAGCGGTTTTAAGTCGGTCCCTGATTAGCTTGACCTTCTCCTCGGCTTCTTTGAGCATGTCTGGGCCGAAGATACGGCTGTCTCCGGTTTCTGACCAATTTAACGGGGTACGACATCTTCGTCCGTATAAGGCCTCAAATGGTGCCATTTGTAGGCTGGCCTGGTAGCTATTGTTGTACGCGAACTTGGCATATGGCAGGCTTTCTTCCCAACTGGTTCCATATGTGAGGACACATGCTCTCAGCATGTCTTCTAAAATCTGGTTTACGCGTTCTGTTTGTCCATCAGTCTGTGGGTGGTATGCGGTACTGAAGGCTAGTTGGGTTCCCAGAGCCTGTTGTAAGTGCTCCCAAAATCTCGAGACGAACTGGGTGCCTCTGTCGGACATTATAGTCTTCGGGACACCGTGCAGACAAACTATGCGGGAAAGATAAATCCTGGCAAGCCTCTGAGTGGTGTGGGTCGTCTTCATTGGAATAAAGTGTGCCACTTTGGTTAACCTGTCAGTGATGACCCATATGGCATCATTCTCGTGTCGTGACCGAGGTAGTCCGACAATGAAATCCTTCCCTATTTCATCCCATTTCCACTCAGGTATTTTGTTCGGTTGCAGTAGTCCGGCTGGTCTCTGATGCTCAGCTTTTATGCGTTGACATGAGTCGCAACATGCAATGAAAGCGGCTATGTCCCTCTTCATACCGTGCCACCAAAATCTTTCCTGAATATCTTTATACATTTTGGTTCCTCCAGGGTGAATCGAGTAAGGGGCGGTGTGGGCTTCGGCTAAAATTTGCTGTTTAAGGTCTTCTATGTTTGGTACGCAAAGTCTTTCTCCGTACCATAATATCCCTTCACTGTCTATGACGAATTCCGAGGCCTTGCCCATACTCACCTTTCTTTTGATGCCTTCGATGCTGGGGTGACCAGGCTGAGCTCCTTTAATTTCCTCCACAAGGTCGGGTTGTATTACCAAGTTTGATATGGTGCCTTCTGCTACCATCATCAAGTTGAGCTTGGCAAATTCTTGTTGGAATTCGGGCCTCAAGCTGTGCAGATTGTTTTCGTCGGAGTTGGGGTTCCGACTAAGAGCATCGGCTACTACATTTTCTTTTCCTGGATGGTAATGGATACCAACATCATAATCCTTTACCAATTCCAACCAACGTCGTTGCCGTAAGTTTAGCTCTGGCTGTGTGAAAATATATTTGAGACTTTTGTGATCCGTAAATATTTCACATCGATTCCCAAGTAAGAAATGCCTCCATTCCTTGAGTGCATGAATAACTGCTGCCATTTCTAAGTCATGAGTGGGATAATTTTCCTCATGCTTGCGAAGTTGCCTTGAAGCGTAGGCGACAACCTTGCCTTCCTGCATCAACACGCATCCAAGACCCTTTCTGGACGCGTCACAATATACTTCAAAATTCTTGTGTATGTCGGGTACAATTAGTACCGGTGCTGTCGTTAATTTCCGCTTTAGCTCTTGGAAACTTTTCTCGCAGGCTTCTGTCCATTCAAACTTCTTATCTTTCTTGAGTAACTGCGTCATAGGCTTGGCTATGGTGGAGAATCCTTCAATAAATCAGCGGTAATATCCTGCCATTCCCAAGAAACTCCGTATGTCCGTTACGCTGGCTGGTGACTTCCAGCCAAGTACGGCCTTGACTTTCTCTGGGTCCACTGCGATACCGTCCTGGGTCAGTACGTGGCCTAGAAAGCCTACTTGTCTTAGCCAAAATTCGCACTTGCTGAACTTGGCATACAATTGGTGTTTTCTGAGCTCTCCTAGCACAATCCTGAGATGTTCTGCGTGCTCTTCTGGTGTCTTGGAGTATACCAGAATATCGTCAATGAATACCACAACGAACTTGTCCATAAACTTCATGAATACTTTGTTCATGAGGTGAAAAAAATATGCAGGAGCGTTAGTTAATCCAAATGGCATCACTGTGAACTCGTACAGTCCATATCTGGAGGTGAAGGCTGTTTTGGGAATATCTTCTGTTCGTACCTTCAATTGATGGTATCCTGACCTTAAGTCAATTTTTGAGAATACCTTGGCCTGAGCGAGTTGATCAAACAAATCGTTTATCCTTGGCATCGGGTATTTGTTTTTGACTGTGACCATGTTAATGCTCGATAGTCAATACACAATCTCAGTGTTCCATCCTTCTTTTTGGCAAATAAAATTGGTGATCCCCAAGGTGAGGAGCTGGCTCGAATGAATCCTTTGTCCAGCAATTCCTTTATTTGTTTCTTCAACTCAACCAATTCGGATGGTGCCATTCGGTACGGTTTCTTGTATATGGGGGTGGTTCCTGGTGCGAGCTCAATGCTGAATTCTATCTCTCGGTCTGGTGGCATGCCTGGTAGCTCTTCAGGGAATACGTCTGGAAATTCACACACTACTGGAACCTTGTTCAGCTCAGAAACGTCCACCTTATTCAATCTCGGTTGCCGGGGTATTTTTCCTTCCTTGGCTGATACTCTTATTGTCTTCCCTTGGTGGTGTGTGAGAATTACGGTCCTGTTGAAAAAGTCGATAAACCCCTTGTTGGTGGTTAGCCAATCCATCCCTAGGATGACATCCAGTCCTTTATTTTCCAACACAATAAGATTTGCGTAAAACTCCAGTCCTTTGAACTCAATGACCACATTCTGACAGTAATTCTGAGTAACTTGCTGAATCCCAGGGGACTTGATGATCATGGATTTCTCCAAAGGAAGCATCGAAAAATTATTTTGCAAAGCAAAACTTTTTGAAATGAAAGAGTGAGAAGCTCCAGAATCAAACAAAACCATTGCAGGTATTGTGTTGACAGGAAACGTACCGAGTACGATATCCGGAGCATTTTGTGCCTCCTCTTTGGTTACGTGGTTCAGATGACCCTTCCTGTGGTTGTTGTTGGGATTGAAATTGTTTCGCTTGGGCGCTGAATTAGTGCCGTCGTTGTTCGGCCTTGGGGTTGAGTTCCTTGGCTTGGGGCACTGTTTGGCATAGTGCCCTTCTTCTCCACAAGCGTAACAAGTAACGCCGGGGCGATACGTGAACTCCTTGTCCCTTGCATGAAAATTTTTGATTGGGCGTGAGACATTGGATGAGGATTTGTGCATCCCACCCTTTTGAAAATCTGTCTTGCTTCGGTGATTGCGAGCATGGTTAGTCTGGTCCCTTTTTCGCTTGCGGATATCTTCCAGACTGCGTCTCTCATTTTCCAGAGTAATGGCTTTGTCCACCAGTGTTTTAAAATCAGGAAAAGTGTGCACGACCAGTTGGCATTTAAGCGCGGGTGCTAGACGTCAAGGAATTTCTCCATCTTCTTGCTCTCAGTCATACGCTCTTCATTGGCGTAGCGGGATAATAGAGTAAATTGACTGTTGTAATCTGACACTGTCATGTTCCTTTGCTTGAGGTCGTCGAACTCTCTCTTCTTGATTTTCATAATACTCTTAGGAATGTGTGCACCACAGAAACCTTCCTTGAAATCATCCCAGGTTATGTCATTTTCGTTGGGATGCATGTGCAGAAAATTCCCCACCACGATGCGGCTGCTCCTGTGAGATAGTGCGGAGCATACAGCACCTTTTCGGGGTTTGAACATTTTGCAATGATTAATTTTCTCTCCATATCTCGAAGCCAGTCCTCGGCTTCAAGAGGCTTGTCTGTATGAGAAAATGTTTGGGGACGTGTCTTCTGAAGCTCAGATAACTTGGATTGCTGCTGATACTGTCCATGGTGATTCCCCATGTTGATGACTTGGTTCATCATTTCACGATGTTGTTGCTGACTCTGTTCATAAAGGCGACACATTTGGGAAAGTGCCGTTTCACTGTTCTGCTGACTGGACTGCCCTTGTGTGAAATTGTTGCCTGGTTGAGTGTCATAATCTCCCTCTGGCGGAGTAGGCATGGAGCGAGTCCAAGGACGAGACATTTTTCACTGTGGGGATATATTTTGCAAAACTCATAAGAAAAGCGAAGATGGTCGTAAAGCAAATCCAAAAATCTCACAAGGCTGGCAAATAATTTAAATGACCAAGGTCGCTTAAGAAAACAAATTGATTCGCGCACGGAGAAGGACTGCTCATTACATATCTTACACGCGGGCGATAATTATACAATACATCACTCAGGATATGCGTACATAATCCTGACATGTTATTTAGGCTAGTGCACTTCTCCAGTCCCTACATGAAGCGCAAACAGGCTACTCCTCACAACCTATGTACATATCTTACAAAGCGGTACATCGCATGACGGGCAAGCATACTCAGCCGGAAATGTTGACGATCTCCTTGGCCCTGCCAAGGGTGAGGCGCAGTGAGGTTGGGGACTCGACCTCCTCCTCACTAATAGGCTCCAGACGTGAAGAGCTGCGTCGGGTAGATGGAGCGGGTGCCAGGGGCGGAGCAACACGAATAGGAGTAGGCACAGCGGGTGGTGCAGTGCGCGCTAAAGTGGGCGCAATGGCCTGGTTGAACTCTTCGGTGGTAGGCAGGCGACGAGTAGGTGCATAAGATGCTGATGACGAGACCAAAGTCAGTGGCGGTGCGGCGGGCAGGAGCTCTCTCCTGTTGGCGGCACAGCCATGGACTGAGTCCATGCGGGCAGCTACGAAGTCGTCCACCAGGTTGTCGAAGGCTGCCTCCAGAGCCCGGAGATACTCAATGAGCATCTCAAAAGCCTCATCTCGTTCTCCTCTGGGGCAGGAGAATGCGTAGTGACAGGTGTAAGGCACATGGCATGGAAGATAGCGGTAGCGACGAGTCTTCATCGCGGGAAGAACATCCCTGAGGCGAGCTATCGCCTCACGGGCTGCCATCTGCATAGCATGCCTCTCCATAGGCATGGCTCTTCCCACGAACCGGAAGCGGCGTGACTCACCACGCCCTCCCCTGAACTGCACCGTGACTTGGTGCATGGTCAGACTGTCGTTGACCTTGTGCTGGTAGAGTGTGAAGACTGGGCGCACAGATGGCCCCATCGCGACCTGAACGATGAAGGAGAGAAGCTTGATGAACCCATCGGGCACGTTGGCGAAGGTCTGAGACTCGCAGTTGTTGTCGGCCATCTACAAAAGTAGGCAAAAAAATCCTGCATGGTCAGATCATAAATTTATGCTGACTGTCAGAAAATGACTACAATTGCAGAAATATAAATTAGCTCTATTATGCTAATAACCGATTAGCGATCGCACCTAGTGGCTTCCTACAGTCAGCCTGGCTCTGGTACCAAGCTTGTCACGACCGGTTTTTCAATAAAAATATTTATCGAGAAACCAAATCTTTTGAGTCCAGTATGAGAGAAAATCCTCCTCACTGGTTGACAAATTCTTGATACAATAAGCCAGTAGCATAAGATATATTACAGGGTTGAGCTAGGGCTGCTCAACAAATTATTACAAGCGCACCAATAATTATACATAATGGCGGATATAACACAATGGTGTGGTGGCATACTACTGACTCGAGGATAAAGCGATGGTGGAATAACACAGTGGGGAGTGTGATGACACGACTCTCGAACTGGCATCTCATCGAGCGTCGAGGTGAGGCTCGATGAATTTTATTCGGGTTGCAGAAGCGGATATAATACCGTGACCAAATCCAGGGTCGCACGAGACTGACTGGGATCCTCTAGGCATCGGACTCGCTATCGAACTCTTCATCCATGAGATCGCCTTCGTCAGCATCTGGCCAAATCAACAAGCCAGTGAGTACTTTGAAAGTACTCGCAAGACAGTTCGGACGTAAGATATAACAAATGCATGCATGAATGCGTCATGATTAATTTTACCAACTGAACGTTCAAAAATTAGCATGACAAAATAGGAAAAAGGGAAACGGCGGTAGTCCGCCTGAAATCCCCAACAAAACATAAATGAAAACCGATCGGGTGTCTGAAGCGACGCCTCGAAAGGTGAACAGATAATTAAAAGAAAAAGGTGCCACAGTCGGGCGTCTTAGCGACACCACATAAAGGGCTTTAAAAGAAATGCCACAGTCGGACGTCGGGGCGACATCACAGAAAGGGCTTTAAAAGAAAGTCCACAGTCGGACGTCGGGGCGACATCACAGAAAGGGCTTTAAAAGAAATGCCACAGTCGGACGTCTGAGCGACATCACAGAAAGGGCTTTATTCACGGGTAAATAATACTCATAATAAATATTCAATTCATGATAATAAACAGGTTAGTCCATCCACAGGAATAACATTTAGCCGGACTTAGCACTCATGGGATTTACCGGAGTCTCTGTCATCAAACTGGCACTGTTAGGACAAGATAATATGAATTTGGATATGGAATAGATGATTCAAAGGAATATATGACTCTGCAGAGTTTGTACAAAATTTTTCCCACAGTCAACGGATTTCCGTAGTCACGAAGGACTAGTTCCGCTTACGGTTTTTCGGAAGAAAACACAGCTAACCAGTACACACCCATCCTACCTCTCGATGCCAGGACTCACCCTAGACATCGTCCAAGAAAAACTTTTGAGACGGGGAGATCACAATCTCGAATAGCATGGGATCAAATTTATATACGCGCGCTCTAAGGGGTGCCCCCCTCTCGGTCCCAACCGGAAACACCCATGCCCCCTGACCGGATGACTGGCTTTAATCCAGGGCCATGGAACCATCATCCCGGCCTCTCCTTATTGGTGTGTACCAGGAAAGCGGTTTGCAACTTACTAATCCATATTCCTTGCGGAAAACATGTGGTAGTACATGGAAGGATGAATGGAAGGAACTGGAATGATATGAGTTGACATTGAAGTCACATAGTCTGGCATAAGCCTGTCATGCTACAACACTGCCATCTTACCCATCCTCATGCTAACACATGGCCATGCATACTCACATCCATCCACTTATGGATCATCGAACTCACTTACCTCAACATTTCATAGAAATAACGTTCATCGGCATGCTCATCAACATGCCATGAAACTAACTAAATGCAAGACATGCCAAGACACTCATCATATCAAAAGTTCAAACATGCTTGCCTGGTTCGGAGTAGTCGGAGCCTAGCTCGGTGAAGTTCGTGGCTCCGTCACCTCCTTCGGTATCTACGGTATAAAGAAAATATATGCGCTATCGTAAATACCAAGGGGTGCACAGAAATTATACCAAATATTTTTCAAATAAATATGATAAAAAACTAGACAAAAATCTGAAGTGGACAGAAAAAGAATCACTCAAAAATTCCTTTCTGTTAAAAAGTTATAAGGGTTTTAATCCAGGGACTCATTTGTAATGAAACAGAAAGTTTCCAGGGGCTAGTTTATAAAAACAGAAAACGCTTCGGCAGAAACTACGCCAGCCTAGAGGGAAAGTGCATTTGGCAGAAGGCGTTTTCAGATAACGCTTCGTTTAGAAAGGACAGAGAGGCTGACAGCGGGTCCCACTTGTCATGTTTAAATTTTCAAATGGGAGGGACGAGGCTCGTCGGCGCCTGAGAGCTGCGGTGGTCGCCGGCGGCAATCCACGGTGAGGCAGGGGGATCGGAGGTTACCAATGTGCTCACCGTGTCCTTCCGCAATGGTGGGTGGTGGTGCTGATCGCCGGTGAGCACCATGTCGACGGCGGTCTCAACTCCGGCGGACGGTGGTTCGGGCGTGGATGGAGCTCGTCGGAGAGGGCTGCAAAGATTAAATTGAGGTGGGGGTTAGAGTACTGGGTGCAAGAGAGGGCTACGGACGAGGTTTGGGCACCGGAGGTGGCCTCACCGGAGTGAATCGAGCTGGAGGCCGAGGCGGGGCGAGGCGGCCGGAGTTGGGGGAGGAGACCTCCTCGAGGTCCTCCTGGTGGCTTGGCAGGGTCTTGGGGAGGTGTAGTGAAGGTGTGGGTCTCGTGAGCGAGCTCGGGGCCCCTTTTATAGGCGGTTCGAGGCGGTGGCCGAGAACGGGGTTCTCCGGCGAAGCTTACGGCGGCACAGGGCATTGGTCGGGGAGGTTTAGGGGTCGAGCGCCGTCGTGGGGGTTCAATGGGTCCGTTTAGGTGCTAAACTGGCCAGGGTTTGGGTGTTTGGGTCGAGCTCGACGGAACGGGGGTGGCGCGGCCCGTCGGCGGCAGGGAGCACGTTTCGTGCTTGCCGGGCCACGGTGAGGGTGCCACGGGCGTGCGCTGGCATGCATGAGGCCACGCGGAGAGCCAGGGAGCTTTGGGCAGCGCTGAACGGCGTTCTGCCGTGGTGTGCCTTCTGTCGGCCGCCACGGGAGGTCCCGACGCCGCAGAAGACGCTGGCGAGGGCGGGCCAGCGCGCCACCGACGCCAGGAAGGCTCCACGCACGCGTGTGAAGCTCCGGACAAGAGGGAGGGGCTGCGAGCATCGAGCCAAGCGCACTGTTAGCTTGTGACTGAACTCTGAAGAAAACGACACTGTAAAACTGAATTTTACTGAACTTTACTGAAAATGCAAAGAACAGTGCAGCTCAGGTGTTTGACAGAATGATTTAGGTATCTAGGGATTTTTCCTTGAGCTGAAATTTGGTGGAGTGGCTTCTCATTGCTCCAGTAGGCTGCATGATTTTTGGTGGAATTTTTGGAGGAGTGTAGATATGAATTTCACCAAATTGGGCAAATCTGGTCCAAACTTGCAGAGACTGAATTTTGAAATTTTTGAGCAGAAGATGAGTGGATCAAGATGGTTCTAGGTTGTGGGTACTAAAGACAATCCAGGGAGGTTGGTTTGGGATAAAAACTCAAAGGCCAAGTGGTACTTGCTTTGAAAATCACTTAAGCTTAATTTAAATGGCAGAAAAGTTTTGGGAGATAAAATAATTGAAATAAACCCAAAACTTGTTTGGACTTGTTGGGATAGAGAAGTTAGATTGTCCAAAGGTGGAGGGAGGGGTTTTGAGAAGTTTTACTATAGGAGACATGGTAAAACCATGGGTGGATTCAAAAAGAAAGAAGTCCCAAACTCCTAGGGTTTTTCCTTTCTTTTTTTTGAAAATAAATAAGTTTGAGAGGGTAACAACCAGAAGGAAAAGCTTCAACAAAAATTCAACACCAAATTTGAAAGGGAAAAGAAAATCCTTGCCAAAGGAAGGAAGCTTTTAAGAGGAAGGATTTTCTGGAAAGGAAATTTTAAATGCCCTCTTTTAAAAATCCAACAAGGTTTTTGATGAAAACCAAATTAAAAATTTTGGAGTGTCACACCTTTCCTCTTCTTTTAAGCATATTTTTTGTAGTTCAACTAAAATAAAATGCCATCACCGCCTTGACAATTCAGTGACACTGTACAAAAGGAAATGACTTAACATTACATCATGATGTTAGGTATGTAGTCGACAGGCATTAGAGACAAACATACAGACCTCCTCCGATAACATAATGAACATTAATTTTAACAAAGGTGTGACTAGCTTTACCGGGATAATTTGAGTGAACTCTACACCCTGTGTTCCTTAATATAAGACGTTTTCGCAGTTCAATTTAAAGTACCCAAGCATCCAGTATTTAGAAAAACAGGTAGTAGTTTTCTTGAGCACATATCTGGGAAAGCTTGCCACACTTTATATATGTCCATACACTAATGCAACACCATTCGAATAGTATAAATATACACTAATCCAGTGGCTAGTGCAACAGTAGAGTAGTTATTTTATTACAGGGTACAATACAATGGTTTTACTGAACAAATTTCCATAAGCTCTAGCACTAGAAGATTTCTATAAGAATTAACTATACAAAATATAAAGGTAACAAGTTTCAACATTGGTATACTAGTTGTGCAAGAGCATTAAACCAAATACAAAAGTCTAAAGGTAACTAGCATTATTAACTAATGATATTATTAAAAAATTGCAAACCATGTACCTTCAAGGTAAATATCATTTTGAACTCAAGTGGACATGAAAAATTGCTATCCCAATCTTGATAATCGATCAAACATAAAAAGTTGATCGAACGAATCAATACAATAGCCAAAGGAGGAGGTGCACACTCTTGACCTTTCCTCTTGTCTTCATAATTTTTTGTGCCATTTAACCAAAATAAAATGACATCAGCGTCTTGGCATTTAGGTGACACTGTACAAAAAGTTGACTTATCTCATGAAAGTGAGGTATGTAATCTATAAGCATTAGCAGTGCAAAAATCTGAAGGTAGTAACAAGTTTCATCGTTGGTATACTGACTTTGTAACAACATTAGAATGCCTTAGTTGAAAAATGTTTAATACATCCACAATCAACAGCTAACCCTGAAATAATCCAGAGACATTAAATGGCATTGCTTAAATTTATCAGTGGCATTAGACTGAGCGAGACATTAGTTAAATGTGGCATCACTTTAGGAGTAGCATTGGTTGACTTTACCGCTAGCGTTATACTAATAGCAAATAAGTGGCAATAAGAGCATGGGAGACCCATTCGGACAGTGGGCGCACCAGTACGATGTAGCTCCATGGACACGTAGAGTGGCGAGGGAGGTATGGTTGCCTAGAGCAACAAATATCCAGGCAGCATATTTGGATTACGTCCCATTTTTGCTCTCTTTATCCACCTTTTTCCTATGTGAGGACAACAAACCGATCGACCTGGTCATTCTCTATTGCATTGTCATGCCTTTCTACCCTTCTTTAACCAAGAGACACGAGACTCGTTCCTTAGCTACTAATTTTCCCCTTTTCAACCTAGATGCGGGTTCGATGCCTACTCTCTTGGATAGTACAGTCCCCTGATGTCTACTACACAACCTACTTCTTGTAGACGTTGTTGGGCCTCCAAGTGCAGAGGTTTGTAGGACAGTAGCAAATTTCCCTCAAGTGGATAACCTAAGGTTTATCAATCCGTGGGAGGCGTAGGATGAAGATGGTCTCTCTCAAACAACCCTGCAACTAAGGTAAATTGTATAGGTGCACTAGTTCGGTGAAGAGATGGTGATACATGTGCAATATGGATGATAGATATGGGTTTTGTAATATGAAAATATAAAAACAGCAAGGTAACTAATGATAAAAGTGAGCACAAACGGTATTGCAATGCTAGGAAACAAGGCCTAAGGTTCATACTTTCACTAGTGCAAGTTCTATCAACAATAATAACATAATTGGGTCATATAACTATCCCTCAACACGCAACAAAGAGTCACTCCAAAGTCACTAATAGCGGAGAACAAACGAAGAGATTATGGTAGGGTACGAAACCACCTCGAAGTTATCCTTTCTGATCGATCTATTCAAGAGTCCGTAGTAAAATAACATGAAGCTATTCTTTCCGTTCAATCTATCATAGAGTTCGTACTAGAATAACACCTTAAGACACAAATCAACCAAAACCCTAATGTCACCTAGATACTCCAATGTCACCTCAAGTATCCATGGGTATGATTATATGATATGCATCACACAATCTCAGATTCATGTACTCAACCAACACAAAGAACTTCAAAGAGTGCCCCAAAGTTTCTATCGGATAGTCAAGACGAAAACGTGTGCCAACCCCTATGCGTAGGTTCATAGGCGGAACCCGCAAGTTGATCACCAAAACATACATCAAGTGTATCAATAAAATACCCCATTGTCACCACGGGTATCCCACACAAGACATACATCAAGTGTTCTCAAATCCTTAAAGACTGAATCCGATAAGATAACCTCAAAGGGAAAACTCAACCCATTACAAGAGAGTAGAGGGGGAGAAACATCATAAGATACAACTATAATAGCAAAGCTCGTGATACATCAAGATCGTACCACCTCAAGAACACAAGAGAGAGAGAGATCAAACACATAGCTACTGGTACATACCCTCAGCCCTGAGGGAGAACTACTCCCTCCTCGTCATGGAGAGCACCGGGATGATGATGATGGCCACCGGAGAGGGATTCCTCCCTCCGGCAGGGTGCCGAAACGGGTCTAGATTGGTTTTCGGTGGCTACGGAGGCTTCTGGCGGCGGAACTCCCAATCTATTGTGTTCTCTAAAGTTTTTAGGGTATATGGGTATATATATGAGGAAGAAGTACTTCGGTGGATCTCCGGGCTGTCCACGAGGAAGGGGGCGCGCCCCCCACCCTCGTGGGCAGCCTGGGATTCTCCTGGTCCATGTTCGATACTCCGTGTGCTTCTTCTGGTCCAAAAATAAGTTCCGTGAAGTTTCAGGTCAATTGGACTCCGTTTGATTTTCCTTTTCTGCGATACTCTAAAACAAGGAAAAAACAGAAACTGGCACTGGGCTCTGGGTTAATAGGTTAGTCCCAAAAATAATATGAAAGTGCATAATAAAGCCCATAAACATCCAAATTAGATAATATGATAGCATGGAAGAATCAAAAATTAAAGATACGTTGGAGACGTATCAGCATCCCCAAACTTAATTCCTGCTCGTCCCCGAGTAGGTAAATGATAAAAACAGAATTTTTGATGTGGAATGCTACCTAACATATTTCTCTAACTAATTCTCTTCATTTTGGCATGAATGTTCAGATCCATAAGATTCAAGACAAAAGTTTAATATTAACATGAAAATAATAATACTTCAAGCATACTAACTAAGCAATCATGTCTTCTCAAAATAACATGGCCAAAGAAAGTTCATCCCTACAAAATCACTTAGTTTCGTCATGCTCCATTTTCGTCACACAAGAATGCTCTCATCATGCACAACCCCGATGACAAGCCAAGAAATTGTTTCATACTTTAGTAATCTCAAACTTTTTTCAACTTTCACGCAATACATGAGCGCGAGCCATGGATATAGCACTATGGGTGGAATAGAATATAATGAGGGGGTTATGTGGAGAAGACAAAAAAGGAGAAAGTCTCACATCGACGCGGCAAATCAATGGGCTAGGGAGATGCCCATCAATTGATGTCAATGCAAGGAGTAGGGATTGCCATGCAACGGATGCACTAGAGCTATAAATGTATGAAAGCTCAACAAAAGAAACTAAGTGGGTGTGCATCCAACTTGCTTGTTCACGAAGACCTAGGGCATTTGAGGAAGACCATTGTTGGAATGTACAAGCCAAGTTCTATAATGAAAATTTCCCACTAGTATATGAAAGTGACAAAACAAGAGACTCTCTATCATGAAGATCATGGTGCTACTTTAAAGCACACGCGTGGAAAAAAAGGATAGTAGCATTGTCCCTTTTTTTATTTTTTTATTTGGCCTTTCTTTTTTTTGGGATAATGCTCTATTAATGATGATCAGCACACTTCTATTTATTTACAACTCAAAGATTACAACTCGATACTAGAACAAAGTATGACTCTATATATATGAATGCCTCCGGCGGTGTACCAGGATGGGCAATGAATCAAGAGTGACATGTATGATAAATTAAGCATGGTGGCCTTGCCACAAATACGATGTCAACTACATGATCATGCAAGGCAATATGACAATGATGATGTGTGTCATGATGAACGGAATGGTGGAAAGTTGCATGACAATATATCTCGGAATGGCTATGGAAATGCCATAATAGGTAGGTATGGTGGCTATTTTGAGGAAGATATAAGGAGGTTTATGTGTAATAGTGCGTATCATATCATGGGGTTTGGATGCACCGGCGAAGTTTGCACCAACTCTCAAGGTGAGAAAGGGCAATGCACGGTACCGAAGAGGCTAGCAATGATGGAAAGGTGAAAGTGCGTATAATCCATGGACTCAACATTAGTCATAAAGAACTCACATACTTATTGAAAAAATGTACAAGTCATCAAAAACCAAGTATTACGTGCATGCTCCTAGGGGGATAGATTGGTAGGAAAAGACCATCGCTCGTCCCCGACCGCCACTCATAAGGAAGACAATCAAATAACACCTCATGTTTCAAATTTGTTACACAACGTTTACCATATGTGCATGCTATGGGACTTGCAAACTACAACACAAGTATTCCTCAAATTCACAACTACTCAACTAGGACAACTTTGATATCACTATCTCCATATCTCAAAACAATCATCAAGTATCTAACTTCTCTTAGTATTCAATGCACTTATATGAAAGTTTTCATTATGACTAAAAAGCAAATTTCCATGTTTTTCTAAAGGAATCTCAAAATAATATAAGTGAACCATGAGAGATCAATTATTTCTATGAAATAAAACCACCATCGTGCTCTAAAAGGATATAAGTGAAGCACTAGAGCAAATGACAAACTACTCAAAAGATATAAGTGAAGATCAATGAGTAGTCGAATAATTATGCAACTATGTGAAGACTCTCTAACATTAAGAATTTCATATCTTGGTATTTTATTCAAACATCAAGTAAAAAAATGACGCTCCAAGCAAAACGTATATCATGTGGTGAATAAAAATATAGCTCCAAGTAAAGTTACCGATGAACGAAGACGAAAGAGGGGATGCCATCCGGGGCATCCCCAAGCTTAGGCTCTTGGTTGTGCTTTAATATTACCTTGGGGTGCCTTGGGCATCCCCAAGCTTATGCTCTTGCCACTCCTTATTCCATAGTCCATTGAATCTTTACCCAAAACTTGAAAACTTCACAACACAAAACTTAACAGAAAACTTGTAAGCTCCGTTAGCGAAAGAAAACAAAACACCACTTCAAGGTACTGTAATGAACTCATTATTTATTTATATTGGTGTTAAACCTACTTTATTCCAACTTCTGTATGGTTTATAAACTCTTTTACTAGCCATAGATTCATCAAAATAAGTAAACAACACATGAAAAACAGAATCTGTCAAAAACAGAACAGTCTGTAGTAATCTGTAACTAACGCAAACTTCTGGAACCCCAAAAATTCTAAAATAAGTTTCTGGACGTCAGGAATTTCTCTATTAATCATCTGCAAAAATAATTAACTAAATAGCACTCTTCAATAAAAAATGGCATCAATTCTCGTGAGCGCTAAAGTTTCTGTTTTTTATAACAAGATCAACAAGACTTTCCCCAAGTCTTCCCAATGGTTCTACTTGGCACAAACACTAATTAAAACATAAAAACTCAATCATAACAGAGGCTAGATGAATTATTTATTACTAAACAGGATAAAAAAGCAAAGAAAAAGAATAAAATTGGGTTGCCTCCCAACAAGCGCTAACGTTTAACGCCCCTAGCTAGGCATGATGATTTCAATGGCGGTCACATAAAAGACAAGAATTAAAAAATAAAGAGAGCATCATGAAGAATATTACTAACACATTTAAGCCTAACCCACTTCCTATGCATAGGGATTTTTTGAGCAAACAACTTGTGGGAACAAGAATCAACTTGCATAGGAAGTAATTTTAAGCACATAGAGGGGAAACTTGATATTATTGCAATTCCGATAAGCATATGTTCCTCCCTCATAATAATGTTCAGTAGCATCATGAATGAATTCAACAATATAACCAGCACCTAAATCATTCTTTTCATGATCTACAAGCATAGAAATTTTATTACTCTCCACGCAAGCAAAATTCTTCTCATGAATAATAGTGGGAGCAAACTCAACAAAATAATTATCATGTCATGCATAATCCAATTGAAAACTAAAATCATGATGACAAGTTTCATGGATATCATTATTATTTATAGCATACAAGTCATCACAATAATCATCATAGATAGCAACTTTGTTCTCATAATCAATTGGAACCTCTTCTGAAATAGTGGATTCATCACAAAATAAAGTCATGACCTCCCCAAATCCACTTTCATAAATATAATCATCATAAATAGGAGGCATGCTTTCATCATAATAAATTTGCTCATCAAAACTTGGGGGACAAAAAATATCAATCTTCATCAAACATAGCTTCCCCAAGCTTGTGTCTTTGCATAACATTAGCATCATGGATATTCAAGGAATTCATACTAACAACATTGCAATCATGCTCATCATTCAAATATTTAGTGCCAAACATTCTAATGCATTATTCTTCTAGCACTTGAGCAAAATTATCGGAATCCTTATTTTCATGATAGATATTAAAAAGATGAAGCATATGAGGTACCCTTAATTCCATATTTTTTTTGTAATTTTCTTTTATAAACTAAACTAGTGATAAAACAAGAAACAAAAAGATTCGATTGCAAGATCTAAAGATATACCTTCAAGCACTAACCTCCCCGGCAACGGCGCCAGAAAAGAGAGGTTGATGTCTACTACACAACCTTCTTCTTGTAGACGTTGTTGGGCCTCCAGGTGCAGAGGTTTGTAGGACAGTAGCAAATTTCCCTCAAGTGGATGACCTAAGGTTTATCAATCCGTGGGAGATGTAGGATGAAGATGGTCTCTCTCAAACAACCCTGCAACCAAATAACAAAGAGTCTCTTGTGTCCCCAACACACCCAATACAATAGTAAATTGTATAGGTGCACTAGTTCGGCGAAGACATGGTGATACAAGTGCAATATGGATGATATATATGGGTATTTGTAATCTGAAAATATAAAAACAACAAGTAACTAATGATAAAAGTGAGCACAAATGGTATTGCAATGCTAGGAAACAAGGCCTAGGGTTCATACTTTCACTAGTGCAAGTTCTCTCAACAATAATAACATAATTGGATCATATAACTATCCCTCAACATGCAACAAAGAGTCACTCCAAAGTCACTAATAGCGGAGAACAAACGAAGAGATTATGGTAGGGTACGAAACCACCTCAAAGTTATCCGTTCTGATCGATCTATTCAAGAGTCCGTAGTAAAATAACATGAAGCTATTCTTTCCGTTCAATCTATCATTGAGTTCCTACTAGAATAACACCTTAAGACACAAATCAACCAAAACCCTAATGTCACCTAGATCGCACCGAAGCTATCTGATACCAAATTGGTAGGAATCGGATCCCTAACAAGGCATGGTCTCAGGTTGTAGGGGTGGAAGAAGGGATGGCCTGGAGGAAAGTGTGGTCGCCTATGCTGGGGCGCCGTCATTACGTGCGAGGGAGCAGGGGCGGCGGCTAGGGTTAGGTCTCCCGGCTCCCTAAGGAAGCGGAGCAAATATGATTGCTTCTTACTTAATCCCAAAACGGGTCCTTACACGAGTTTATATAATCCTCCTAATAAGATAATTGGGCTAAGCCTCTAATAACGATAAGATAAACTGTGCCACAACTAACTGGGCTAAGCCCCTAATATGCCGGTCATAGAAGCAAAGTAACACTGCCGATGCACTCCATTAAACTGAAACTGAGGTAGATGGCCAGCCCACATAATCTGGTTGCCATCCCCTAACAGAGCGCCTCACACATACATTTTCCTTTTACATTGTCATATGCAACACAAGGCAATTATTTAATTGTCATATGCTTGCTTCAGCTTGTTGAAGCAGCGCCAAAGCTTCAATCCTAGATACAACTGACAGGTGGGCTTGCTTGCTTAAAAGGCACCAAGCAAATGAACCGCGAGAGTAACCCAACACTAATTGCTAATCCAAGCAAGTCACCTTGTCCTCATACAGAACATAGATGATAGACAGGTAAGTTTACAAAGGCCAGCACAGAGGGCCAAATTATGGGTATAGCACATAATAGACCCCGTGAACAGCATAGAAATTGGAAGAACCTACAGCACCATAACCATTTTCTGCATCTTGGCCACCGGAATTCAATCCTAGAGACCTGCATAGCAGCCAATTTATCAGTCAAAGTTAAAATTATGTATCTCAATACATTCAGAGAAAAAAAATGTGGATGTTATGTATCTCAACTTTTTGTATGACTCAAACAGTAAACATTAACTTTACTGGTACTGTGGAAATCATGCCAAATGCTCTGAAACTAGACCGTCTCAATAGTCAGCATCAGCGGACAAAACCAACATTAGAAACAGAGAACCGCTACAGGAGAACGATTCATTTTTATCACCACACCTTCAACTCTTATTGTTAGCATATATTGTCAAGTTTATGACTTCATCTGTTATTCTGTTCTCAGTGAAGGCAAAAAAAAAATCAGTGGTCCAAATAACTCCATTACAGGGAATACTGGACATCCTAGCTTATCGAATCATTTGAAATGTTCCTTGTTATCATGGGCACGCAAGGGGCTCATGTGGCAACAAACCAAAACCATCTAGTTTAGAGCTCATAGACATACTTTTCAGAAATGTACGAGCTAGCTAGTCGCTCACAAATACAATTTAATTGAACTCATGTAGTAGAAGCCTCAACCAAGGGATTGTGCATTGTCTTATTAATAGACACAGTTCCCTCGGAACAAAATAGATGCATTATTCTTTCTTCACAACAACCAAAGCAATGCTTTGACCACTAGTTTACTGATAATATTAATATGTTAGTAAAAATACAATTTGTGACAAAAGCAATGTTTACAGTGAATCTGTTAGTCATGCCATTTCAATCATATGTTTATAAAGTCTTAAACACCTAAAGTGACCAAAAGTGCAGAAAATAGACTGCCGGCAAAGCATTGATACATATAGCTTGGACCAGACAAATCATGTTAGTGGATCATGGCAGATTACATATGCAAATTAGATAGACACTGAGAGATATGCTGAGAATAATATTTAAGCAAACTGCCTTGCACTATGCACTAGAACAATCATCCGTAAAACTGCTATAAATTGAGAAAAAGGATAAATAGAAATACAAAAATTAATGAAAGCATACTCTTCGAGTATTCTGACAATCATCAGTTCACTAGGTACAATAATGACCCAAAATAAGCAGCAATGTGAAATGATATAGTTGTCCCGTTTATATGAAGGAAGCATGAAGCAAATGATCATGCATGGTTATCAAATACTCCCTCCGTTCCTAAATATAAGTCTTTTTAGACATTTTAAATGGACTACAATATACGAATGTATGTAGACATATTTTAGAGTGTAGATTCACTCATTTTGCTCCGTATGTAGTCACTTGTTAAAATCTCTAGAAAGACTTATATTTGGGAACAGAGGGAGTACTTACGTAGAGGTAACACCATATAAATCGCATTAGAATTCGATAGATCCATAACCACGAAAAACAAATCAAAGGCATGAAGCAACTAGTAGAAGTAACACAAACAAAAAAATACGTCCATGAAGAACACAAAAGAGAACATATTGATTATGTTACCACTTAACATATTCACAAAGAGGGGAATGGTAATGAGTTTTGAGTCATCTGGGAGCTAGATGGAGAAAAAACTGCATTATCAGAAGGAACTGGGGGAGTACTAAGGAGGAGGTAAACTGAAAGCATGGCAGTTCGATTGCACAGGAAGGCAGCCGGAAGTATTCACATCCAGTAGAGAGGGGATAGAACATTAGCAAATAAAAGAGAAGTGAGGTGGTTAAAGGCATAAGGAAGAGAAGCAGGGCCTAGAGAAAACGTCAAAGATGCAGTCTGCCATCAATGCAAGGAGGTGACCGGTTGAACATGTAAGCAAAGAGTTGTGAATGATAATAAACAGATGAAGACAGTTTGCAAGCTCTGACTTGAACAACAAAAAGAAGTGAAACTAAACAATAGACCAATTGCAGGCCATTGCCTGGCTGCAGAGAACATACACAAATTATATACCACTAACAGATTTTTCTTTTACTACAGAAAACAATCGCTATATGTTGAAGAGGTCATCAAGCAGCAAAAGGAACAAGTGATATGACACTACTTAAACTTGTTAACTCAACAGGAAAGGATGAACCATACATGCCATGAACCAATTATCAAAAATTAAATTGGTTTTGTTACAATGAATATCTGAAGACATGCTTTACCTGCCGCGTAGACACTTCTGAATGGATGATAATGAGAAAGGGGGTAGGTTCCAGAAAGCTTCTTGAACTTCATTGACTCAAGCTGGACCATAAAGACGATGTGATCTGTCCACACAAACACCACATTATTTTCCTCCTCGAGCCCTGGTATCAACATGTCAGTCTCCTCAGAATTCAGAGAAAGTAGCTTGTCCAGTTCAATGGTTCTTCCAAGCCCCCATGAAGCGACACCATCACAATCAGTGTTCATCTTCCACAATTGGATGCTGCAGTCTGTCTGGGTGAGTAAACCAAGGCCACCACCCTCTGCCCGCATAATCAAGAACATGTACTGGCCCTCTTCAAGGATATGCACCGGCACCTGTATCACAGCTAGGCTTTGCTTCTCCAAATCAAACTCGAGGATTCCATCCATATTCCCAGCAAGTTTCCAGTAGAGGGAATCCCCAACCAGCACAGCAGGCTTGTCAGTAGAAACCAAGGTGGGAGCATCACTCGTTAGAACATCAGGTGGAAGCTGTGTTGAGACGAGATCACCCCATGTGCCGGTCTCTGACGAGTAAACACAGGCCAGAGCACGATGGTGTTGCTCGTCGTCGTTGTCTGCCACTGCCAACACCACCTGGAAGTGCTGGGCATCATCTCCGGCGGCACGAGCACGAAGCACCGCCCCGTTGATCACTGTCTTCTCTGCATGTGCCGCAACCCCCGGGGGCACCACAAGGCGGTGCTGGTCGCCGGTGACGGGGTCCCACACCAGGATCTGGTTCTTAGGTTTGTTGGAGACGAGCGGGATGTGGTCGGTGGAGTCGAAGCAGCAGGCAGCCCAAAATGAAATGTGGAAATGGATCGGCCCAAAGTTACACTAAAGATAGCCTTTTGTATCTTTTTTTTCCTCCCACGAGTGTGTATCTACGGCCTACGCTATCTAAATCTGTCCTATTATTAAAAGAGCAAACATGAAATCCCCTATAGGCACATCAAAAAAATATATATAGAATTACTAGGGACGTCAATTGATCACATTTGACGGTATCTTTCACACAAACTAATGTCTCAGATTAAATATTCTATCGATGGACCATCTCGCGCACTCTCTTGGTCCTCAGTTAGTGGGGGTATTACTATCCTATAATTTTCTTTCTATCCTTGCGATACCTTCCCACTCTTCTTGTGTTGTCCGGACATAAGTATGGATTGCGGATGTTGCCCGCCGCAACTCCTCTGCTGTCCCATGGGCACGAGCGCGGATCGCCAGCGCAGCTGCCGTTGGTCCTCTCCTTTCCCATGGGCGCGAGCGTGGATTGTCGTCGTCGCCGTCCGCTCCTCTTCTACTATCCCATGAACGAAAAGCACTTTCACAATCACAGAGATCAGGGACTTGATCTCTGGATTAATAAATTCTTGATTTGTAGGCTTGCGTTGTTGACGTGGTGGTTGTTATGTCTTGGGTTGGAGGACCGGGAGCACCTCGTCCATGTTCGGACGCTGGCACACTCTCTAGTTTGTGCACGCATCCAACTTCAGCAGCTCCTCCTTTTTCCTTCTCCATGTGCTCTCGAAGTCTGTCGGGTCACGGATTATTAAGATGGAAATAGCTCGCATCCAAAGCTGGATCTGAGCAGAAGCTAAATAGCCGAGTTTTGATGATCGGGCGTCTGATGATCCGTCGTGCGGAAGGAAGCCTATGGAGGAGCGGCTCATGATCCACCCCTACGATCGGCAAGATAGCCGACAGCGATCGTCACAGCGTCTGAGTGCCAGCCTTCCACGCTAGAGATCTAATCACTGTTATTGTTTATCTGTGTCTCTGTGCTTCTAGAGTAGTAACAGTTAGAAATCTCATGTCCAAGATTAATCTTTATATGTATTTGTACTTCTATTTCTGTGTCGCCGTGCAACTTAGAGAAGTATATATGCCAAGTTTATGAGAACAGTACATTTTGAACACTGAATATGATCAATTGCGTCAAAATCTAGCATTGGCTAATCTTCTATTTGCACGGAGAACTTCTCATTGAGAATGCTGGGTCACCTGACA
Source organism: Triticum urartu (assembly GCF_003073215.2). Taxonomy (NCBI): domain Eukaryota; kingdom Viridiplantae; phylum Streptophyta; class Magnoliopsida; order Poales; family Poaceae; genus Triticum; species Triticum urartu. Next base: position 40,623,361 of record NC_053027.1, on the reverse strand, counting down.
TGTTCTCAAAATGATGATTATAGACTTATGATTGAGCCACCTTTTCTGTTCCTTTTCTTTGTCTAACTTTTGTTTCTATAGATAGAATCATCAGCTATAAGATTCCTCTCAACGTATTCTTCTATTTTCCACCGTGCGATGGGGATCCAACGGCTTTCGAAAAAGAACAGCTCCAAGATTCCCGTGCCGCAACTTTAAACCACACCGGCCTGGGCACTCTACGGCGGCGGCGGCGTGCGCCGCCGCATTCCGCCCCAACCCGGCGGGGTCCGTCCGCCTGCTCCGGCGAGGTCTGCCCACCTACTCTATCGACCTCCTCTTCAACCACCCGGACCTCCTCCCGCCGGCACCCCCCGCGGAAACGGCCTCCTCCGCCGCCTGCCTACAACGCCGATGCGTTTCTCCGGGCGCGCGCAGATGGGTGGGCCGGAGTGGCCCCAGCCACGGCCAACGGTCTCCGCGGACTCCCTCCCCTCCCCGCCCCGCGGCCAGGAACCCGCCGAGTTCGTCTTCGCCATTCGGTCTATTATTCCCCTTCTTCCAGTTCCGTTCAATTGGATCCCTGCGGTCATACTCAGGTTGCTGAACTTTATTTTGTTACATCATTCTACTTCTACATTTTTTCAAATAGACCACGTAATGGTTCTTCAGCCAGCATCCTAACAATTTTCTTTTGTTCATCAGGAGTTCAGGACGGGATCCCGTTCAGGACATCCATGCAGGGACTTGAACTCATGGACATGGCATCATCCTTATTACAAGAGATATCCCCGGCCGGCCGGCGGCTGTACGGTGACGCAAAGAAGCTCCCTGCCTCAGAAAACAAGCGAGGGTGTGTGTGTTAGACTTATGGCACAACTGAAGTATGTCTCTGCATTTTGTTATCCTATGTCTTTCTTATCTTATTATGTGTTTATAGAGGCCAAATGTAGGTTAGGGGCCTATAATACATCGTGTCCTGAAATATAATGGTGAAAATAAAAGAATTTAGCAAGTGATGTATGTATTCTCATGAAAAATGGAACATCCAACCAAGTGAGTGAGCCCAGCCCACACGACCGAGTAAATCAGTGAACTTTCCTGAAAAAGGAAAAGTAAATCACTTGACGTAATCGCACAGTTTCAATACCAAACTCGATCACATTTTCACACCCAGTCCTCCACTGATCTTCTAGTGATTTTGGAAACTTCTATAAAGCTCGCACAAGTTCAAATGGCTAGCACTGAATGTGTCCACATTTTGTACCACGATACATTTATTCTTGCTAAATTATGGTGTCTCTATGTAATACCCAAGGGTCCAAGAGAGTCTAACACTAAAATGCAACATACAGCTAAACGAGGAGAAGGTTAAATGAACAATGAAAGTGCCAAAGCATAAAATTCGCTGTGTTTTCGTTCACCTCATAAGGTAAAAACTGCTTGGATTTATGGGCATTCTTTCATCCTTCTCTGTGCACTCAGAGCTTTGTTCTGTTTCAATCAGACCGAGAAAGCTATCTCTCTCAGTATCACGCTGTATCCAAGGATGCCTCGAAAACTTCCTTAATCTGCTAAGCTCCTCAGATACCTCTTTCATCGAGGGCCTATTATCACTGCACATTTCCAAGCATTGCCTAGCTAGATCTGCTACCCCTACAATCAACTCCATATTCTCATGATCTTTTATTTGATTGTCGAGCATATTATCAAGATTGTTCCCCTTCATAGCCAGCAGGAAACTCGACGACAGGCTCCGGCATACCTCAGGACCTTCAAGTTTCAGTGGCTCCTCCCCTGTTAGGATCTCTAGAAGAACAACACCGAAGCTATAAACGTCGCTTTTGTCTGTCAAGCAACATGTCTGCATATATTCAGGGTCCAGATAACCACATGTCCCTTGAACCATTGTGACGAACTGGGCTTTGTCAATTGGTGCTATTATAGAAGCCCCAAAATCTGACACCTTTGCCATGTAATTCTCATCAAGAAGGATGTTAGAGGTTTTCACATCACCATGTAGAATTGGTGGGTTTGCGTAGGAATGTAAAAATGCAAGCCCCTCAGCTGCCTCATTGACGATCCTTAGAAGAGAACTGAAAGGGAGATGCGGTTTACTGTTCTTGCCGTGAATAAGATCAAACAATGTTCCTTTTGGGATGAACTCATATACTAGCATGGGGACTTCCACCTCAAGGCAACATCCCAATAGCTTGACTATGTTCTTGTGATTGATATGGGAAAGAATCAACATTTCTTTGCCAAATTCCTTCTTCTGCCTATCATCAACCAATGCACACCTTTTAATTGCCACTTCAGTGATATCCTTAATTATTCCCTTGTACACAGTGCCATTGCCTCCATGTCCAAGAATCTGGTTTTCGTCAAATTTATTTGTTGCTTGTTTCAGTTCTGCTTCAGTAAACACTGTAAATGAAAGTCCCTGATCTGATTTCATCTTCTCAAACAATAGCATCCCTCCGTGCTGCTGAAAATACTGTTTTTTGACATTCGCAAGCTTTCTTCTCTCAAATATTACACGTATGCAGAAGATGATAATCACTAGAATGACAACGCCAATGCTAATGCCTGTAGAAATCAACATGAAAGGTGTTTCTGTTAGTCAAATTGATCCCACAATGTACATACTAAAAAGCATAGAAAAAAATTGCTGTGGTAAAGTGGACTAAACGGTAGTGATGCAATATAATTATACCTTCTAAAAAAAATCACGGATGCTTGTTTCTGGATTCACTTTTTGAGTTTTTGTCAATTTTCCTCATTTCATTTATTTATTTTAAAGCTTCCTCGGATAGACTTGTTGCACGCCCAACACAAGGAGACACATCAACTATGTGCTTGCCTGGGCAGTGGTAGTTCTACTATTTGGGCCCTCTTTTGCTAAATGTCATTAATATCTTTACGTACTGTTGGCCATTGTTTTCTACACAAGAAAGCAAATGCTAAAAACATCTAGTGGTTTACCTATGATTAGGGTGATGTCTGGGTTACAAGATTTTGTTTCCATTACAAACTTTCTGCCTGGAGAACATGAACAATAATACCCTCCAATAGTGTTGTGGCATGTTGCAGACTTCGGGCATATACTTGAATTCTTCTCACATTCATTGACATCTGCAGCAACAAAGAACCAAATTATTTGGGGTCAAGTGATTGATTGAATAGTAATGCATGGAAAAATCGGCATATGTGTATTGACAAATACAAATTTCAAATGGCATAATGAGTGTAACGTTTGCCATTCTTCCACCAAAGTAAAGATAAATTACATTGTAGAGAGAAAAAATGAGGTAAATGTCCTAACTAGATCTAAACTATAGATGAAAAAAAAGGCAAAACAGATTGTAAACTCAAGTATTTCCAGGCATCAAAATCAGGACAGACAGCAAGTAATGATATTTCCCTTAACTATTACTCCTCATAAAACGATTGCACATGATCTAAAGGTGAACAGGGATCAAGTAAAGAAATGAACTTGCCTCTGCATCCGTCAAAGAGGTAAGGGTTCCCTTCATATCCGTCGGTGCAGTTGCATAGATACCCTTGGCCGTTAGTCGAGTTCACACACGTGCTGTTCCTGCTATGGCACGCGTAAGAAGGCATGTCTCTGGCCACTTCACAAGTTGCATTTCCGACCACCCAGTCCAGCACCAGTGGCTTCCGCCCATCGTCAGTATCATTGAACCTTGTAGTGGTTATGAAGTTCGAGCTGAAACTAAATGTCTCTGTCTCCACCATGGCGGCGTAGCTACATGGGTTGAAAAGCGTACTGTTGGAATTATTGTAAACATCATAAAATGTGAACATATAGCCCCTTAGACCCTTTGGTATATCATTTTGGCAGCAGCCTGCGCCAACACAAGAACCGTTTGTCAGTGCTGCCGGGCTCTCACACACTGCTGCGCATGCTGTCGTATACTTTGCACTGCTTCCCAAGTTGTTGATGTATGCGAGCGTGTTGCATCCAATAACTATGAGCTTGTTGTGTAGATAGGAGAAGCGGTACGGGCTTCGTGAGAAGTCAAGGGACCAAGCTTTCTGTACCATTGATCTTGTACTTGTATTGTAGCAGTATGTCGAGATGTCGGATAAAACTCGGACTTGACCGAGGGGCACTGAGATGCTTAGAACCTCCACATTCCGAATGAACAAGAATGGCTTGTAGATTCCATTAGCAGTCCTCCTGCAGATGATCTCAAAGTCTCTAATAGCACAGCCAGTACCAATACCAATACCAAACGGATAAGGGATGTCGACATCACCACATTGTGTTTTGCATCCGGGGCCAGACTGCGCTGATGTAGAGGCTAGGTGCAACATGACTGCGACAACTAGCAGTGGCAGGAAAGCCATGTTAATTGTCTGAAACTGGAGTTGCCCAGAAGATTCTGCTGCAGAGCACTACAGGAAAAGAGGGAAAAAATAGTGAGCAAACCAATGGCCATTCAATTCAACTCTAAAAGTTGTAGGCGACACTTCCTGTGTACTCTTCGTTTCTATGTTGTCGAAATATACCTGAAAGTTTTAGCATGGTTGAAGAATTTTAACAATGCTTTGTAAATGTCAAGCTGCTATAATCTTGTAGATGAAATGCTGTGAAAATTTCTGTTGAGCTTGCAATCTTAATATATAAATGACAGAAAAATATATCTCTACTCCTAATGGAGCAGTTGGTAGTCTCGCTTCCAGGTTTTTTTTCGTCCCACCACTTTCGTCCGGTTTTTTTTTCGTAGGTTAACCGTCGTAGATTTTTTTCGTCGCCTCTCCCACTTCATCGGTTTATTTTCACTTCACCCTCTCACACAACGAAAAAAATGAACGGATCAGAACTTTCCATACTGACGCAAATTATTTAGTAATGTCTTTATGTAAAAGAATCAATCACAATCAATCTCTAAAGATCAAATCTAAATTAATTAATCTTCATAACGTTTGTTTCCTTCCGAATCACGTCCATAACTTTCCTTCCTTGTTTGGGCAGAAACTGTTTGGTAGCAGAGATTAGGAAGCTTCCTATGAGTGTAGTAATAGGAAGTATTCTTTTTCTTGATGATTCGTTTCCATGCATGATGATAGTAAATTAGGCCAACATTCACCACTATTTATCAACGTCATCAATCGTATCCATTCCTACCAGTTTTAAGGAAATCTGCTCGCTATGTCTTTTTTAAGGGGATCCGCTCGCTAAGTCGTCGTCCCACGTTATTTTCACAAGCAATTCCCCTAAAAAAAGGCGTGGGTATTGATAGTTGAACGCTCGCTAGGTTTTCCGCCTGTCCCATCCTCGCGCTGTGCCGCCGCCACCCGCCGAATTTCCAGCCGCCCGAACCCGTTAACTTCGCCAGCCATCGGGTCGACTGCCCCCGCCCCAAACCCCCATCCCCGAGCACTAGCTATCGCCGCGTTGCCGCCCCAAGCTCCACGCCACCGGGAACGAATCAAGCGCCGTCCTGACACCGCCGTCGCCGGCCCAGCACCTCCAGCCTTGCATGGACAGATTCAATGTGCAGTCTCCCTTGCTGTCTCACCTTCTGCCAGCGCATGCAGCGGCGGGGTTGGACGTGTGCGTGCTTGCTAGCTTGCTCTCCGTGCGTACGTACTTGCTCTGCGTGCGTCGCACCGGCCAATGCGCATGATGCGTGTGTGCCTGCTTTTCTGTATGTGTATGCCAGCGTCATGCGTGTGTGCGTTGCTGTGTGTGTATGATATAGATGGCCCGAGTGTGTGCATGCTGTGCTCTGCTCTCTGCTGATCTATGTGTTGGTGCTCCTGCTATATGTTCATGCCATACAAATGAAATTTCTGTTAATCTTCTGACATGTTGAGTTAGTTCTCTGTGTCTTCTGAGGGGGTGAATGCAAAGCAGTCTATTAAGCCAGGCACTATTGCTGAGCTAAATTGACAAAAAAATATTGGTAGCCATAGTTGTAGTTTAAGTAGTAGCGAGTTGTTTGATATGTATAAAGAGCCCGTTGCAACTGAGCCCGTTGCTAAATTGACAAAAAAGATCGCCAGTGTCACTTGATATGTATGAAAATATTAAATGTATTATTAACATGATTAATATTGAACTCTTAAAGTTAATGTGGCCCCGTTGCAACGCACGGGCGTTCTTCTAGTTAATACTAGAAGGCCTTTTCATCTTTTGTTTGACTGTCTGCATGTCTAGATTCGAATTATGCAAGAAATTGCTTCTCGCCTTTGGATTTCTGGCACTGAATACACATGCATGCCTTGTGCAAATATGAAGACCGTGTTTCCGAGTTGTAAGTTTTTGGTTGTTTGCACAGTTAAACAGTCCAGTTTTTACTTCTTAAATACAGATAATCCTTGGCCGGAAGATTTTGCTGCTGTCCAGGCCATCTTGAAGACGTTTGGTGATGCATCCAGGCCGAGAACTAAGATGTGAAGAGTGTGGTTTATCCTACTTCCTGTGATGGTATCGATTTATCTCATATGCTGTGTGATTTTGGTGGAGTGCAAGCTTACTGGCCATGGGTATCTGGGTTTGCCTGTAGGGTTCGGAAAGCCGAGCTACAGCCAGCTGTGCTTGACTAGGCTACCGGCAAGCTCTCGCCATGTAAAGAGCGACATCTCAACAGGACTGGAAGACTGGTGCTAACTGGACGGTGAGCCGGTGACTGCAACTGCTACCTATTTCCTAACCACCTTGTGAATTGGAAGCGAGTGTGCGCGCCAAAGATGTTCAGTCGAGCCGTTGGGCTGTGGCGGGAATGGTTCAGGTGGGTTGATGAGAAGAGATAGACAGCTCTTTTCCTGCCGCACCCCCATCTCCCTTGGGAATGGCAGCTTGGCCATTCTCAGGAAGGACCATTGATTGGACGGGGATGCTCTTTTTTTGGTGCCGGAAATCTTGAGGCTGGCACGGTACAGAAGTTGTCGGTTAAGGATACGAGGGTTGCAGCGGATCAGTTCGAAGGTGCGGCTGGGCCAATTCATGCTAATTTGAGTGGCGTGCCGCACAACGGCGTTTGCCGCCTGTGTGATCAGGAGCAAGACAGCGCTGCCCATCTGACACGGAGGTGCTGTTACGCGAAGGAGGCGCGTCATTGATTTCAGAATTCCAACGCTAGAGTGTGCTCAATTCTTTGTCGGAATTGACAATCCGGATATGGTGAAGGAGGATTTGCTTGGACGGCGGCTCGCCGAGGCAAGAAGAAGAAAATCTGTAATCAAATACTCCTAGGTAGTGGTAATTTCGAACAAAAAGTACGTGCGGTCTGCGGATGTAGTTGGGTTATGTAAGGAGGATTTGCCCAACTGAAGCGGATCGCGGTGTGCAACAGCCCTGCTCATGATCATGAACTCATCCTGAATCAGTGGCCGTGTTCTGCACCCGTCCGTGACTCTTTTTTCCCCTCCATCCAAAGAAAAAGGAGTAGGGCCATTTTTGTACTGTCCTTTTCAGAAGGTAGACTTGGCCAAACTCCTCCATTCGCTAGCTTGTTTTGTTCGCCGGGCGGCCAGATGGCAAAAGCTCCCCTGACTTATGTCCATGGAAGTTTGGAAGCAGGTAAACCAGGCAGCAGGATCCAGCTTCCATTTGACTGAATCAACAAAATTAGTTGTGCCAATACTCTTCTTGCCGGCGAATTGGCAGCATACACTGCCCATGGAAATAATTAGGACTTGTATAATGGCTGGGGTGTGGTGCGCAGTGTGCTCGTCTGCCGTCGACGACACTTGTAAAATGTAGAGGTAGCCACCACTCCAAACACATATAGTACTACTTACACATCATGAACAAGGGACTCCGAACAAATTGGATTGATCTATTCATGATTCTACAATATTGTAATTAAAGTCCTATTTCTGAATATTTAGAAAAGGACAATGTAAGAAAAATCACATCGCCAGTGACCTTGTTTCCAAGTGCGTGCGTTGACTTGATGAAACCCGGCTTACCAATACATTTTTTCTACAGTATGGCTTACCAAAAGATTGTATACAATATTGTAGAATTTGAAGAAACATACTAAATGTTTTTATAACAAACATGTACATGTGAACTATATAAAATATAATATGTTATTAATGCATTTTTTGGGAGAGAGGCGTTTTGGAGGCCGAGCTCCATGGAGGCCTTTATTTTTGAAAAATTCAAATTCAAACTTATGTGGTTCAAAAAATATATGCATGTATGTAAGGATGTAACCCACATGTGTGTAAAAATTCATGACAAAATACCTCGAGTTGCGATCTGTACAAAAAAGACAAATTCATGGTCTAGAAGGATGAATGGTATCATGTGTTAAGTAGCCCCAGATTTGTCTTTTTTGCACAGCCCTCATTTCAATGTATTTTGAACCGAAAATTTACACATATGTGTGTTATGTCTTCATGTATATCTGTATTTTTTTTACAATTTTTTGAAATATAAAAAATATGAATTTCGATGAAATTTCAAATTTGTATTTGGAGGCCGAGCTCCGAAAGGGATTTCCCATTTTTTGGGCCACACAAAAGCATATGGTGGATGCAAATTGGACCTACTATTTGGTGGGTCGACAATTTTTTTTGTAGCTCAAATAAAATATTTTTTCATAAAAGTTTAAAGAATATATAACACACCTACAAGATGTACTTTTGAATTTCCCTCCAAAAAATACACGTGCCTTTACCCATCGTGGGCTTCAGTGTCCAGCCCAGTTTTTGGATCTCGACATCATTTCACTAAGCCTAGTTTTGGCCCTTAATTTCTCAAGTTGGATGGAGCCTACCTCATCCCGCATCACATTCTTCTCTTCTAAAAAAAAAGCATCCCAAGTTGTATCACCGAGTAGGGCGAGACAAAAAGGCCTGTTAGTGGCGCACCTATTTTAATCATTAATGGCGCACTATAGGTGCGCCACTATTACCACGTCACTAGTAACAAATACTAATGGCGCGCCATTAGTATACCAGAAAATAGTGGCGCACCTGGCAGTGCGTCATTACTATGTCTAACAGTGCGTTATTATTATGCCTCTTAGGGGGCCATATTTACCTTCACGTATGCCCCACAGTGCGCCATTACTATGCCCCATAATGCGCCACTGGTATTTAGCCCTGATGCGCCACTAATGCTCAACAAGGTGTGCCACTACTATGAATATTAGGATTTTTTTGCTTTTCTGATATTTGCACAGGTTACAAAATATATTACATCACATAATATAGACATCACAACATATAAACAGCAGATTTATCGAATACAATAGAAGATTAGTCTCCGAATGCAATTCATCATATTAGTCTCCGAATTCAAAATACCGAACAAAGTTAGAACATTACAAGTCTCGAGACCGCGAGTAGCGAGTTTGTCTTCACATTACAAGTCGATATCTAAACTACCATCACATAGAAGAGGTCATGATGAGCATCATCGCGATGAAACTGGTCTTCATCCGGTTCCTCCTCCGCTCCCTCCTCTCTCCTGCTAGATAGTGCGTGTATCTAGCTTCCGCCTCCGCCCTAGTGGTGTACCCTTTATAACCGTTACCGCTGAAACGGTGAACCTGTCTCCGATACTCCGCCCAGTCGTCGTAGACTCCGGGAACCTTACCCTTGTACATGACATACGACGGCATCTCTATGCACTAGAAAAATAAAACGTTAGTAGCAATTCACAGACAATACATAGGCAATATATAAGTATGCAACAAAAGGATCGAAAGAGAAAAACAACACATTAATAGCATGATTCATGGTCCTACTAATAAATAGCATCGATTACATATAAGTTGAACGACTGTCCAAACCAAAGAGACATACAAGTTCATTAAAGTTTAATTACAACATGAGCTAATCGATATTTCAGAACTACATAGTATCATTACTTTCGACTCGACTCAGGGACCGGAGCGTGGATGAAGCCACCGTCTTTCATGATGGTCATGAAATCGCGATCGTTGTCAGCCGGCATTTGTAGCGTTGTTTCTATTTCACTGTTGGATGGTTGATATTTGAGGTAGAACTGCCCCGAGGTACGAAGGACATCATGATGGATGATTTCCGCAAACTCCGACTGGATGCAAAAGAATTCTTGTCTGATGTTCGCGTCCTGGATTGCCGACAAGCTTGCGGCCCAATCTTTGAGATTATTTGGTAGCAGAAGGTGATTGGTCCCGTACGATCGCCCGCATGTGACGGAGGGCGTAGTAGGCATCCTTCTGACCGGCAGGCGACTGCTTGACGCAGGAGAACGTCGTTATGTGGGTGAACACGTGCTTTCCGTACCTACAAATTGGCCTCCTGAAGGTGTCTCCAGATTTGGTGTAGCCGGGGAGAGCATCATCAAAAACTTTCTTAACATTTTTGTAGTCTTTCTTCGACTGACGGTCTGAGTCGAAATACGTGGCCATGGAATATTTCGGGCTTAAGAGGATGAGTGTGCAATGTGTGTAACTGCACAAAACACGGAATGTTAGAAAAAAAAAGAACGATCGAAATCTAAGAAATCATATGTTACGGGGCGGTGAGTGGATGACTTACTCGGGAAAGTAAGGCACGAGGAAGTTAGCCTTATCTGGGTTCGCCAGAATGACGCCTTCGAGGTATGAACTCGTGACTTGCCGGTCCCCAGCGCTGCCCAAGATCTTGGCACGCATGTAGAAGGGGTCGACTATCACGATGTCCGGGGTCTTGTCTCTAATGATCCGCATCTCCATACTGAGCGAAAATAGCCGAATGAAGGTGTAGTGCAGCGGATGAAGGTTAAACATAGCGAAGATGTCATCAAACCGCAGGACGATCATACCCCCGATGGTGCTATCGACAAAGCCCTTGCCCTCTGGCACCTTGGCCACGAAAATGTCACAGCCCTAGAGTTTGTTTGCAATTAGTTTCATAATCATCCATGCATCATCTCTATATTTGTTTGAAATTTGAAATGGGGATGACAAAACCTAGCACCAAATGAAATGCAATTAGGATCAAAATAAAAATATTTTCAATGAACCTGATTTGCCCTTCAAAAATGTTCATCATCTTTGCCTTGGTCTGGAACCTCTGACAAAAATGGTGCACACTTTTCTAGGTCATCATAAGGTCACTGGATTAAATCATATGTTATTTGCATTTGGACATTTTAAATGCTATAAAATATTTTAAATGTCCAAATAATCATAAACTTAAGTGTTTACTGTTGGATATATTCCAAACAGTGGGCTTGAGAAAGTTTCATGATTTTTGATTGTGCCTAAGTATTTTTAATAAAGCCCTGAAACTACAGAAGAAATAGAAAAACAGAACATAATTAGAAAAGCAGAGGAAGACAAAAACCTTACCTAGCGGCCCAGTAGGCCGGCCCAGCCCACCAGGGGCAGAGGCGTCTTCCACCTCGCGCCAGTCGAACGCAGAGCGTGTGCCCGACGCGCGCGCGCCCGTAGCTCGCCACCTCCTGCTTGCCGCCGACCGCCTGGAGTTGGCTAAGGGCGCCACGCAACCCCTCCGGCTCTCTCTCACTCTCCCCGTGCTCCTCCTCCCCTCTGTCTCTCTCTCTCACGCGCATGGCCGAACGCCACCGTCGCCGCCGCTCGCCGTAGCCACAGCCACCGTCCACCCCTCGTCCTGTCGATGCGTCCAGAAGAACCGTCGTCCACTCCTGCATCGTCTACGCCAACCCGTTCAACCGCGGGAGCTCTGCAACATCGTCTTCGAGCTCATCTTCACCGCGCCCGCCGGAGATCGTTCTCGCCGCCCCGCTCGCTCCGACGCCTCCCCCGAGCTACTGACCTGCTCATCGACTCCGCCGTGAGCTCCTCTACCTAACCCCCTACTTCCCGTGCTCGATTACGCCGCGTAGCCACCGCCCCCTTCGAGCCCGAGCGCTCCTCGCCGCCGGCCATGTCGCCGTCGTGGCTACGGCCGTGCAAGCACGCGTCCGAGTGCACCACCGCATTCAGTGCGTCCCCAGGAGCCTAACGCACGCACTCCCTCGCCCTGCCGTGCACCGTAGCCCTCTTTCCCTCTCCGCCCGAACTCCGCCGCCGCCGCGAGCTCAGTTCCGGCGAGCTCCGGCCACCCTGTGACCCGCTGCTGCCTCTGCTCGATGCAGCCGAGCGAGGGCTCCCCTCTGGTGCCCTCAGCACACCCAGCCACCGCCCCTAGCGCCATTTCGGCGAACTTCCGGCGCGTTCCTAGTCGCCGCCGACGTAACTCCGGTGAGCTGATGTGGCTTCATTAGTTTAGCGCTAACCCCTGCCAATTAGGCCTCAACAGACGCTGACAGTAGGCCCCACAGTGGGTCAAAGCCCAGTTAGCGTCGGGTTTGACCCGAGGTTAACCTCTGTTTGACCCTTGAGTCACTGACATGCGGGCCTCGCCCGGCTAACCCAGTTAGTTAGAGCTAAACTTAATTAAGTTAGTTTAGTTAGTCACTGACCAGTGGGCCCAGTGTTGTTTAGTTAGTCTAGTTAACCCAAATAGTTAACTGTGAGACTGACTAGTGGGGCCCAGCCATCAGGTTTGACCTGGGTTAGGCGCTGTTGACCAGCTGACGTCACAGTGACGCAGTGCTGACGCAATAACTCATTTTCTGGATTTATTCTTTTCAAAAAATTCCAGAAAATAGTGTAAACTTCTAAAAATCATAGAAATTCAACCGTAACTCCAAATGAAATAAGTTATATCTGAAAAATTATCAGAAAAATTCAAGGAATCTGTTTATGCCGTTTTCATGCATATTTGAGCAAGTTAACATTGCTGTTTAGGACAAACTAATTAAATGGCATTTAAGAAAGCACATATGGAATTTGAATTTGAACCTAGTGTTCAAACCAACTCCATTTAACTTGTTGCTAGTTGCATTAGGCCAATCAACAGCATATTGCCATGTCACATTCATGCATCATATTGTTGCATTGCATTGATTGTGTCCTTCCCTGTTTGCCGGTAACCGTCCCCTCTCAGACGACGATGTTTCCGACGACGTGATCGATGACACCGATAAAAAACTATATTATCTTCAGAAGTGCCAGGCAAGCAAAACCCCCTTGTTCATTCCGATACAATCCCACTTTCTCGCTCCTGCTCTCTTTTACTGCATTAGGACAACAACGATTCAACTGTTACATGCTGCGGTAGTTGAACCCCTTTCCTCTGCATGACCTGTCATTGCCACAGTAAATAGATGAAACCCACTAGCATGAGTAGGAGTTGTTTGAGCCCTGATGTGCCTACTCATTCATGTTTGTTTGTCATGCCTGCTACTGCTTAGAGTTGAGTTAGGTCTGATTCATCGGGGATGAATCGGAGGTGTGTAAACATGTCCTACTGTTGAGAGCTAAGTGTGTGAACACGATTTGCTAAAGGTAGCGGTGAGAGGCCATGTAGGAGTACATGGTGGGTTGTCTCATTGATGCCGTCCTCAGGAACTGAGTTCTGTGTTTGTGATCCATGAAACAGTTACTGCTACGCATTGGGCCCGAAACCAATGGACCCTCTCGGCTTCTTGATCACCCTTGTCCTCTGTCCAGGAGTTGCAACTGGTTTCTGGTGTTTATAGGATATGTGTTGGCGGCCGTGCGTAGCGCTGACCCTAGGGGTGGGCTATGATGCGGTAGATACACCATGGCCGGGCATGCCGGGTGCCCGTTTGGTTTCTCGGAACCCTGTACACATCGTCCGGGGCCGTATGTGGAAACCTCGGCCTGACTCCCTGTGGATGGAACCTGGGTAGGCGATAAAACTGGACTAGAGACTTGAGTGTTTAGGTAGGCCGTGGCCGACACCCTCGTTGGGCTTCCGCTTGAAGGTTGCCGAGTACATGTCGTGTGAACGACGGTAAGTGGTGAGAGCGTGTGTGAAGAAGTACACCCCTGCAGGGTTAACATCATCTATTCGAATAGCCGTGTCCGCGGTAATGGACTTCTCGGTTGCCTATAACAATTCCTAGACAAGTGAAAGTGGATACTCTAAAACTCGCAAGATAAACGTGAGTGCTATGGATGGCGTTCTCGTAGGGAGACGAGAGCGGATCCATAGTGGTGTATTGATATGGTGAATATGTGGACTCGTGTGCACCACCTCAAAGAGTTGCTTGCAGTCGTAGTTCAGGTTAGCCACTGAGTCAACGCTGGCTTGCTGCAGTTAAACTCCACTACCCCTTTGTTGATACCGGTGCATATGTAGTTAGTTCTGATATAAGTCTTGCTGGGTACATTTGTACTCACGTTTGCCTATTCTATGTTTTTGCAGAGAGACGTCAGTCTCTCTAGTAGTTCCGTGTGGACTTCGACGTTTAGCTTGATACCTCAGCTACGATCTTGTGCCCTCGGCAGGATCTGGTAGATAGTCAGGTTTCTTAGCCTTTTTCATTTGTAGATGTCTGTACTCAGACATGTTAAGCTACCGCATCTGCTTGATTTGTATGCTATGATTGTTGGGTCATGAGACCCATGTTTGTAATATCTCGCTCCTCGGAGCCTAATGAATAAATGTTTGAGTCGTAGAGTCTTGTTGTGATGCCATGTTGTATTTACACATGTCGAGCATATTGTGTGTATGATTGAAATGCTTGGTATGTGTGGGATCCGACAATCCAGTTGTTTATCCTTGGCAGCCTCTCTTATGGGGAAATGTAGTCTTGTCCTTCCATGAGCCATAGTAGTCCTCTACAGCCCGGTTCACCGGAGTCCTGTTAGCCCAGCACTACTGCTCAGGACACTTGACTGGCCGACATGTGTTTCACTTCGTTCCTATGTCTGTCCCTTCGGGGAAATGTCACGCGGTAACATCCGGAGTCCTTCCTAGCTTACTACAGCCCGGGTTCCCGGAGTCCTGTTAGCCCAGTGCTACAGCCCGGATTTACACGCTGCTGACCGACATGCTCGATGTGATTCATGTATGCCTGTCCCCATAGGTTAGTGCCGCTTTGGGTTCACGACTAGCCATGTCGTCCCGGGTTCTCTGTCATATGGATGCTAGCGACACTATCATATACGTGAGCCAAAAGACGCAAACGGTCCCGGGCCATGGTAAGGCGACACCCGTGGGAATACCGTGCGTGAGGCCGCAAAGTGATATGAGGTGTTACCGGCTAAATCGACGTGACTTGGAATCGGGGTCCTGACAGTTTTGGTATCAGAGCCTGACTGCATGTAGGATTACCAAGCCAGACTGGTCGAAGTCGAGTCTAGAAATGCTTTAGTTATGTAAGGGAATTGATTGTGGAAGGGAACGTAAGGCTCTTTTTACTCCTTTATCCTATGTCCTTCTGATCTGAGTCAACCTATTTTTTTCTACGGGGATTAAGAACTAGGCCTTCTCATCTATCTATCAGGACGACGTGTTACTAATCCATAGATTTATAGAATTGATAGTTTCAAGCCCCAGTTCCGTTCCTACTACTTCCGTATGTTGACAGTTGATCTCGGAACTTTGATATTGTGTTGTTGAGTGGTTATTCCACCATTTTGCAGGATGTCTCAAATCTTTTGAGCATTTACAGCCGTTATGCTGTCCGAGTCATCCCAGGTCTCTAACTAGTCTGATGCATTTGCAAATCCCTTCTTCCCGTTTCCGATGTCCTTTTGGGCCAGATTAAGCACACTAGCGGTCTGTTGAGGTACTCTACTCCTCGACATATATGTTGGAGCTATTATTATGACCCTAGGTGTTTAGGGAGTCACCTAGTAATCTAGCCATGTTTTGTGTTCCCGGTGTGATGATTCTGGCCATCATTCTCGAAAGCATCCCGTGATGTTATTAGTTAGTAGGTATTCTATTCCTGGGTTGTTGAACCCGAGATTCACCTTACTTAATTCATGTTGATAGTGCTTGCTAGTTCCTTTAGGATAATTAGTAACCCTTGTGATAGTCCTCGAGGTCCATGGTATCATATTCTTCCAGATACCCTGAACCATTCTTGGCGGAAGTTCTTTGAACCAAAAGATCACAACTAGAGTGCTCTTGATGAGTTCTCCATTATACTTGTGACTCTGCCAATCCTACCTCTCTACATGGGTTATCCGAAAGAAATATGTTGAACTCATTCGACAAGTTAATCTATGCATCCACAACTCAGAAAGTTATATGTTCCTTTGAGTTGTCCCTCTTTACTTGTTTCCTGACCTTCGGATATCAATTGATAGTCAAGGGTATGCGTGCATTCGTCCAACGATGCCTATTATTCTTGTGGTCCGTTAAGCCATT
>NC_053027.1:40502973-40606206 GCF_003073215.2 Triticum urartu | reverse complement strand
ATCTTCAAGTCTAGCAACCAGCCACCCTATGGCAAGTACCACTTTCGCTGCGTGGACTGCTCACTCTGCCGGACATCGCCACTGTTAGCCCTCTTCAACGACCGACACCACACCGCACCACTCATGCGACATAGGTGACCACTCTAGTATGACTTCCATGCACGCTGTAGGTATATCATTGGCGTAGATCTCCGTAACCGCGGTTCGACATATGCATGTGATGTTTGCGAAGTATTTGTTGTATATATCATAGATACACCGCTAGGTACCTCTATCTTAGTAGTTACTGGCACTGACCCATGGGACCCAGATGGCCAGGGTCACTCGACATCTTGCGCTGGAATCTCTAACGAGAAACCGGATAAACAAACAACCACCATGGCTGCCAAATAGCGCTGTAAACGTAAAACTCCTATTATATGTCAAATTGTTATGAAAATGCATAGTATCCAAATATATTAAGGCAAACCTCGTTAACATTCCTCTTTACTTTTTGCAATCCCTACTGAGTCAAAACCTATGACTGAGCAGAATTTCTATGTTCCTTCTTGCAAATCATTATCAAAACTGTAGCCCAGCATACATGAAATGTCTAAGATGTCTAATCTCATTTTACCACCTATCGATGGAGTGTGTAGCCTCCTAGAGACCATCCTTTATGAAGCAGGAAAGTTCTGATGAAAAGACTGCACCATGCATGAACATTTTGCTAAATCCATGGACATTTTTCATTCATAAAACATTTTTCTGAAGTTCACAACTATTTTCTAAACATTGCATGAACATACTTATAAATACATTACCATTTTTAAAATTCATGTTTCTAAAATTTACGATTTTTTTTAAGATTTAATTATACTTTTCTAAAAACGTGAATATTTTTCAGATATCCATGGGCACCTTTAAAATTCATGGCTTTAAAAAAATTTATTAATTATTTTCTTACAAGTTTCGAGACTGTTTTTTGCGAAACAGTTTTTAAATGAAAAACTAAAGCAAACAGGAAATCCAGAGGAAAAAGAAAAAGCTAGAAAACGGGATGAATGTGCCGACGTAGACGCCAAACTGGGCCGGCCCTCACAGCCTCGCGTCTGCGCTAGCTGCTACCTCGAGATCTGCCGCATTGAGCGCTCCTCCCTGTTTGGGGTTGGGCCCCGGCGGCGGCGAACCACCCGAGGCGGCACGCGACAAAGGCCGGCGAGGGCGGCCGCGTAGCCGAGGCCTTTGGTGCCGTCAAGGTCCACAAGGAGGGCAGCGTGGCGTTGCCCCAGATCTGGCGCTGGGGAGGATGGATTCGGCGCACCTGTCAGCTTCCCGGACCCGGGCAGGGCGCCCGGCCGCACCATGGCCGGCGATTGCTGCAGAACTGCGGCCATTGCTGCTCGGAGCGTGCCGATCGTTTCTGGTTAGTTAATTCCTCTTTCAATCATCTCACTTACAGCACTTATTTCTCTGTTTCCCCATCGTTCAGAGTAACCAAATACACTTGCTGCTGATCGATATTAACACTTAGGATTGCACATTTCTACTGCACACATCTAAAGCTACACATAATCACTTGAACCAATGAAATAAACCACTGTCAACCCAGATTAAAGACCATCATATGCGCATTGTACAGTACAAGTAAGGGAGTAACGTCACACAGTACAAGTACAAGTTTATAAACTGAAGTTTTGCAGGGATGTCCACAACCGATTTAGTCCAGATGACGAAACCATCGTGCAACAAGGAGAAACTAACTTGTCGTAACCGCACAAAATGCTCAAATTATTCAGGGTAAGACCCTCATGATTACATCCCAATGTATCAAGGGCCGTATGCATCGTTCTGATGCAGAGGCCGGGGTGAACCCCCTTTTCGAAAAAAAACATCCCAATGTATCAGAATAACAAAATAATATTAAAGTCTTACATTTACCACAATAATTTAACAATAGTAAAGTTATAAATATATCAGAAGAGCTAAACATCTTCATCTTTTTTTTTTGAGTCGCTAAAATCTTCATCTTTATTTAGAGGTAAAACAAGACACACGATATTAACATTTGCTGCTGCAGATCATCCACACCCTGGTTAATAGTCAAGAGCTCTTCTTCAATGGATTGCAGCACAGACACTGCCTCCTTCGGAGAAAACGCTTATTCTACGGCTGTGTTCTCTGCAAAGCTTGCCCACTTCACGACCACAAAGACATAGACTTGATCGTACACCTTGTCAAAGAGCCGGAAGTAAGCAATTCTCCATGTCTTCTTGAACAGCAGTGCACAAAACACCATCCAGAGTCCCACCACAAATCCAAGCACAAGACCAAAGTAAAACGTCAGTGGATCAAATTTTTGGTTGCTGTTGGCGACATCTCCCTGGATGAAAGGATCATTTCCTGAACAATTCTTGTGGACAGGAGGCCCACAAAGTCCATTGTTGCCAATGTACATAAGTGACGGGTTCTCGGAATTGAGGGTGTCAAGTTGGCGGCCAGAGGGTATCCTTCCAGACAAACTGTTGTAGGACAGGTTCAGGGCGGCCAGAGATGTCAGATTTGACAAGCTCGATGGGATTTCACCAGAAAGCTTGTTCTGAGAGAGGTCAAGAGATACCAGTGACTGCATGGTGCCAATCATGCTTGGAATTTCTCCACTCAATTGGTTTGATGATAAGTTCATATTCATTAGTGCAGCAAGCGAAGTGATGTATGTAGGAATTTCACCAGTCAGGGAGTTGCATGATAAATCAATGCTCACAAAATATGCAAGTGTTCTGCCAAATAAGTATATAAGTTGCTGCCCTTTTGTCTGTACTGACAATATATGTCCTAGCTGTTCAACATTCAGTATGCTGCTAGTGCGTAATTTTGTGGTTCCATGAGATTCAACAGAACCATCCATACCAACGGATTCCTGTTGTAATGTTCTCATAAATGTTAGGTTCAACAGATGCTGAGGTATTGCACCAGAGAAGCTGTTGCCTGATAGATCTAAGTATCGAAGATACCCAAGCTCTATTATGTCAACTGGAATATTATCAGAAAAATTATTGTGGCTCAGTATGAGAAAATGTAAATTCATCAGCTTTCCTATCCATGCAGGTAATCTTCCAGAGAACTTATTCCATGACAGATCCAAGAACTTCAGACCTGTGTTGTTCTGCAAAAATGCTGGCATTTTTCCTGATAAACTGTTATTGCTGAGTATAAAAAATTGTATGTTGGGGATTTCAAAACATTGGGGAATTTCACCCTCCAAAATATTGTTCGACAAATCCAGATACACCAACCATTCAAGTTTGCAAATAGACTCTGGAATATACCCACCAATTTGATTTGAATGCACAGACAATACTTCAAGTAGTGAGGCTCCAAGGTTTGATGGTATTGTTCCTGAAAATTTATTGTTGGAGATGTCTAACCATGTGATATTATTTGGCAATGCAGGTATTGGGCCAGTAAACCGGTTTGAATTGAGAATGAGTTTCTTAAAAGCCATGCGATCCAGATCTGCTGGCAAGCTGCCACTTATTTGGTTGTTAGAGATATCCAGTGATGTGGCATGTGAAAATGCAGACCAAAACCAATCAGGAAACTCGCCCTTCAAACCGTTGCTTGAAATGTCAAGCCCAGTGGTTTTCAGCTGCTGAAGCCAAGGTGGAAACAGAGGACCCATCTGGCAAGATCCAAATGATGCATACTTCAGAGTAACGGGAGGACGCCAATCAGAACTCAGTACAATCTTCAAATTATTGGAAGAGATGTCTATTGCCCTTAAACTTGTTAGATTTATGAAGTGTTCTTCCGTGATCACTCCAGTGAAGTTATTTTCCCTTAGGGCCAGAGAATTCAGATTAATAAGAGAACCTATTTCAGTGGGTACAGTTCCACTGAGAAGATTGCTTGAGAGGAGAAGTTCAGTCATATACATCAATTTCCCAAGATTGGCTGGTATACTTCCCGTGAGCTGATTGTTATAGAGTGCAAGGGAGGTTAGAACTGTCATATTCCCAATCTGTGGTGGTATAGTTCCAACAAGGCTGTTTGAATAGAGGTATAGTATGCTCAACCTAGTGAACTCACTAATAAAGTCTGGCAGAGTTCCAGTGAAATTGTTGATACTAAGATCCAGCTCCTGCAATTTTTTCCAGGTGCATTGTGGCAAACTCTTCATAAGCACTGCTATGTCGCCATTTATGCCATTAACAGAGAGGTCGAGGATTTCCAAACTGCAAAGATTCTTATAGTATCCTGTCATCATCATGTTCGTGTTCTCATTGCGTGAAATATCAAGGACTTGAAGGTACGTCATGTTTCCTAGTGTGTCAGGGAGCTGGCCGAATAACCTGTTATCCCCAAGATCGAGGTACTTCAAGGTTGTCGCTTTCCAAAACCAACCATATGTGAGTGAGTGCTCAAAATCATTTGAGGACAGGTCAAGCTTCTCAAGTTTTGTGAGATTAAGGTGCAGAAGTGATTGGTTTGCACTATCAAGTGAACAGGAAGAAAGATGAATAACCCTCAAAGGTGGAATCATATTGAGGGTATGAGGCCAGTCAGCTATCCCTGAGAGCTGGACTCCGTTCATGCTAAGGAACTGCAGGAAAGGTAGCTTCGCCAGCCAGGTGATGTCCATTGAGTACATCATAGAATTACCAGTTTGGGCAAGGTCAAGATACTGCAACTTAGACAGATTTCCTAGCTGAGAAGGCACTCTACCGGCAAATGGTATACCAGAGAGGTCAAGGTATCTCAAGTTCGTCATGGAGCCCATTAAATTAAGAATTTTGCTATTTGGCCCTGGTAAACAGTTCATGCTAAGGTCCAGGTGCTCTAAATGCTTCAAGGAAAGTAGAGAGGGACTTATCTCGCCGAACAAAGAATTGTCATGTTCACATGGATCATAGTAGCCCCAGGGGTTGTCCTCCACAATTGTACTGCGAAGGTGAAGCTTGACGACATGGCCAGTTCGATTGTTGCAACCGATGCCTCTCCACCGGCAGCAATCTTGGCCGTCCCATGAGATGAGGAGGTTGGCGCTGTCGCTTGTAATGCCCTTTTTGAAGGAGAGCAAGGCAGCCCTCTCGGCCGGGATGCAGCCACCCCCATGGGCATGCGGATGCTGGGGTTGTAGTGCATCATTTGTGAAGAACGAAAAGATGCTTATGCTGATGAGAGCGAGCAAGAGATTGATTGTGCGACGCATGGTGAATGAATGATTGAGTTGTCTAGCTGGGTGTTAGTATTTAGTTATGTACCAGAGGTATATATGTCCATAACTTGTCAAAGTCCCCGTGGATGCTTGTTCAATCATACAATATACAATATTGTATCATACAACTATACAATATTTTGTGCCCATCTGTGATGGGAGTCACCAACTACTCCACTAGTTGGCTGACTCCTGACTGCAACCGCACTGTACCGTTGGCATCAAAGTCAATTGATCCTGCTGTATATGTGGCGTGCACTCGACTAGGTACTACTCCAAACCTGACCAAAATTTTGTTTTGCAATTTCGCTGAAACCCTATAGTTTTATATGTTTAAACTGGATTGCAAGGAGCATTAGTAGCACAAATTAGCTGGTAAGACTATAGCTTCTACGATAGTTGGCCGGATTTTGAAGCATGCCCTTGGTCCCAAACAAAAGAAATAAATGTTGCTAGAAGAAAGAAGTTGGTTGCTGCATTGGATGGAAAATTATGCAACTGTTAGTGAGCGCTGGAATACGTGTTGAGCTTCTTTTTTATTTGAGGTTTATACTGATTGAGCTTTGCAACTTACTTAATGGCACGGGCATTGATATATTTAGCAGGCCCAACACGAAGCTAATGACAGGGGTTATTTTAGCCTGAATTTTATAAGGTCCTGTTTGGAGAAACATCGAAGAATCAGATCTATGGAGCACCCCCAAGCCACAAGCCCACAATCATCAAAAGGTGCCGTCAAGGCAGCTGTCTGCGCCATGAGCTTTGGAATACGTGTTGAGTTTTTTTTTTTTTTGAAGTTTATACTGATTGAGCTTTGCAACTTACTTAATGGCACGGGCATTGATATATTTAAGCAGGCCTCTGCCTCCCCTACTTTGAATCTGAGTTTTATAAGGGTCCTGTTTGGAGAAACATCGAAGGATCAGATCTATGGAGTAGCCCCTAGCCACAAGCCCACAATCATCAAAATGCAGAACTTATTTCTGGCTAGCTAATGACAGGGGTTATTTTAATCAAAAATAGGACAGGGGTTACTATTTTAGTATGACCAATTAAGAACCAACCTTGCTGAAGGAGAATGAGCGAGTAACTAGTGGTTTGTGGTGAGCTGTTTTCCTGTTGCATATGGAATGAAGATTTCTCTTCTTCACCTGCTAGGTGCTACCACTATGCTAGCTCTATATTTATAAGTTCCCATTATGTGGAACTTGTAGTCAAGTTGCAACAAGTAGAAGGCTTGATGATGGCACCTAAGCAAATAAATATTGACCAGTATGTATGATTTTTCTTCTTCTTTTGCATGTGTATATAAACTGTTGTTTGTTTGATGATTGTTGTGCCAGTTTGGATACGGGACACTGCTGTTTGTTACATACTCTATTTTTGTAGAATACCTGTTGGCTAAATTATTCTTATGCCAAGATCCAGCAAGCAAAAAGGGATTGAAAGGAGCATTAGTAGCACAAATTAGCCGGTAAGACTGTAGCTTCTACGATAGTTGGCCGGATTTTGAAGCATGCCCTTGGTCCCAAACAAAAGAAATACATGTTGCTAGAAGAAAGAAGTTGGTTGCTGCATTGGATGGAAAATTATGCAACTGTTAGTGAGCGCTGGAATACGTGTTGAGCTTCTTTCCTAAGTTATTTCATCACATATAACACATATATTTTTGGGGTAATTTCGAAACTGGAACACACACCTTGACTATAAGAAATCATATAAACTGAACTGAGATCGTAATGTTTCCTGATTGTGTATCTTGCTGTATGGTTGCCTATTGGTAGTCTTAAGACCCAATATGTGTCCATAGTCATCTATCCATAGTCCTAAGCCCCAACAACTGAATCTTCAGATTGCTGATTGTAAAGATATGCTTAATTATGTGAGCTTTCAAACTAATCGCCATAGGTTTCCACTCATACAGATACTCTGCCTCGGAAATTTCTTTGTTTTACTAAATGTTTTCTTATCAAAAGTCCACAGTATTAGATTACATGGTATGATCGTTGCTTATTTTATATACATCCATTCTCCTTGGTTTGATTACATGTTAAAAGGATTTTATTTGTTTTGGTTCTAGTCGTCTCACTAACATCATCTTGGTGCAGCAAATATATGGTCTTGCTTTATCTGTTATCATTTGTTTGTTGGCGAGCCATTACTTGATGACTTGATTTGGGCTCTGCGGATTGGCTTCATGAGAACGTTTTTCTCAGTTTTGGTTATGCGTTACTAATTAATTTGTGTTAGCAGATTGACTTTTTACTGAGTTTATCTTAGCGGGACTTGTAATTTTCTAAACAGTAGGCTTTGGGCTCTTTTACATAAGGGTTAGGTTTCTTCAGATTCATGTACCCTGGCGCTACAGCATTACACCATTGATAAAGCTTCTATACAATGGTGTTTAAAGCTTAAATTAACAATTTCATCAGAGTTCAAGCATTACACTCTGTTATGTTTCTTGCCAAGTGCTCTATGTAATGCTTTGTAGTCCCAGTGTGACTTCTCTGTTTTCTTACCTGTCAGGTGATATTTTATATTCAGTCTGATCATGGAAACAATGTAAAATATTTCATCTTGACCTATTGCATCCATTTTTTCTGTTTTAGTACAGTATATGTATGGGTGCGCAAAATATACCTATTTACCCTGTTTGAGGTGTAGTGTAGTAGTAGAAATTTTTATGTACAGTCAACTATAATTGATTAACCGCAAGGCTTCATACATGTGTACGAAAATAAGCTAGTACGTAATATAAATGCAAAACTTTTGAATGCCGTAATCTTCGTTTCGTTGTATGACCTACAGTTAATGCACATTCTTACATCACAATAATGACATACCTCAGCCGGTAAAACTGTAGCTCCAACACTAGCTGGCCGAATTTTGAACCCTGCTCTTGATCTCAAACAGAAGAAAGAAACGCTGGTAGAAAGAAATTGGCGGATGGCTGCACTGTATGCAACAATTATGCTACTTAATGGCACAGACATTGATAAGTTTAATCAAGTCTCTGCCTCACTATGAAGCCTGATTATTAGAAGTGTCCTATTTGCAGTCTTAATTAATAACTGACCTTGCTGAAGGGGAACGAGTGAGTGACTACACCAGAACATTGTTTGTTAGATGATTGTTGTGCCAATTTTGGTTTGGAAGTTGGTGCACAGGATGATGGAAAACCCAATTTCGGAAGAGATAGCACCTTCTGGAGCAATTGCTGGTTACTCCCTCCGTTCCTAAATATAAGACCTTTTAGATATTCCACTACAAACTACATACGAATGTATATAAACATACTTTAGTGTGTAGATCCATTTATTTTGCTCCGTATATAGTCTATAGTGAAATCCCTAAAAGGTCTTGTACTTAGGAACAGAGGGAGTAGCTAATTTCTCTTCAATCATTTCTCTTACTTATTTCTCTGTATACCCGTCATTTAGAATAACAAATTACACATGCCCGAGTCTAAATCTTGTTAAATTCAACATTTTGTGGATTGCGCACTCAATGATATTTCTACTGCACACATTTGGAGGCACCCCAGACTAAGTACTCTCGTACTCTCGTACTCTCACCCCAGCTGGCACGCAGCCCCACACCCTCACCTAATTAACTCACACACACTTGAGTTGCGCCAACGTACAGCATCAGGCGTGACACTTCATTGCATCTTTTGTTAAGGATAAGCTTCACCCGTAGTTAGTCACTTAAGCTAGCTACTTCACTTAATTGTCAGAAGCTTATCCATCAGGCAGAATAACACAGCAATCGCCACCAAAGTCAAAGTAGACTGAAAAATAATCGCCACCAAAAATAATTGCCCATGCACCGTGTCGGGATTACCTTTTCTTTTTGACAAAGGATTGCTCCCCGATTTCCCTTTTTGCGTCAAATACTTGTATTACTCATATGACAGGTTAAATTCAGTTTGACCACCTAACAAGACGACAGTGCGCTGTTGAGTTCTACCATAGATCACCAGTATATAGCTTTACAGAGTTTTGACATCAACGCACATGAGTAATACTAGTGTTCTGTCCTGCCATGCTGTGTCCGAATTCATGAATTAAGAAAGCAAATCTTCATCTATCTCTGTTTCCAAACAGTCTGAGTCAAGTTGAGTCACTCAACTACAATGGGAAGATTACTCCATTATCTAGCCAGCGCCAAACTTTCAATTAAAGCAGAATCTCTGCCTCCAGTGCATCGTGACATGATAAAAGCTGATGGCAAGATGTGAACATTATGGCCCCTGGCCACTGCTGAGTACCATATGTGTTCAGTTTCACCCATCATTGTTACTCCTACTTAACTAGCATCAGTTTGTTGCATTCTTCTTCATAAATAGTCCTTTTAGTATTTGTCTTCTTCAGATTATCCGCTCTTCAGGCCATCAACTATTTAATCTGAGGGCAGGCCCCGGCTGTCGCTCCCCAAATATTACGGTCCAAAGTTTTTCATCAGGCTCCTTTAGTTGTATTCAACTCTTTTGTCCGCTCATCGCCTCATCGGCCACCTTTAGTTGTATTCAGCAGTGGCGGAGCTATGTTGAGGCCAGGGGGCCGCTGGAATAAAGTATCACAGATTACAGCTACAAGTTTATAAACTGAAGTTTTGCAGGGATGTCTACAACAGAAAAGTGTTGAAATTATTCAGGGGAAGACCCCCATGATTATTACAACCCAGAAGAATAGTAAGGTCCTACATGTATCTGAATAACTAAACAATTCTGAGGTCTTACATTTACCACAATAGTTCGACAATAGTAAAGTCATAAATGCGTCACAACAACTAGACATCTTCATCTTATTTAGAGGGTACAAACAAGGCGCACGATATAACATATGTTGCTGGAGGTTTTCCACACCCTGGTTAATAGTCCAGAGCTCTCATTCAATACGTTGCAGTACAAACACTACCTCCTTAAGAGAAATTGGTTAGTCTTCATCTATTTTCTTTGCGAAGCTTGCCCACTTCACAACCACAAATACATAGACTTGATCGTACACCTCGTCGAAGAGCCGGAAACAAGCAATTCTCCATGTCTTCTTGAACAGCAGTGCACAAAACACCATCCAAAGCCCCACCACAAATCCCAGCACAAGACCAAAATAAAAGGTCAATGGCTCAAATTCTGCCTTGCTGCTTTCGAGATCGCCACGGATGGAAGGATCATTTCCTGAACAATTCTTGTGCACAGGAGGCCCACAAAGTCCACTGTTGCCGATGTACATAAGTGACTGGTTTTCAGCACTGAGGGTGTCAAGTTGGGGGCCAGAGGGTATCCTGCCAGACAAACTGTTGTAGGACAGGTCCAGGTAGCTCAGAGATGTCAGATTTGACAAGCTCGATGGGATTTCACCAGAAAGCTTATTCTGAGAGAGGTCGAGTGATTCTAATGACTGCATGGCGCCAATCATGTTTGGAATTTGTCCACTCAACTGGTTTGATGATAAATTCAAATTCACTAGTGCATCAAGTGAAGTGATGTCTGTAGGAATTTCACCAGTCAAGGAGTTGCATGATAAATCAATGCCCACAAAATATTCAAGTGTCCTGTGATATATAAGATGCTGGCCTTTTGTATTTACTGACAATATTTGTCCTAGTTCTTGAGGCCCAATTCCGATCGCAAATTCACTGGGATCATGTAGGAGAAGATCATACGTATCCATGTATTCCTCTTGTAATGTTCTCCTAAATGTTAGGTTCGACAGATGACAAGGTATTGCACCAAAGAACCTATTGCCTGATAAATCCAAGTATTGAAGGCGCACAAGCTTTGTTACGTCGACTGGAATACTATCAGAAAATTTATTGTGGCTCAGTATGAGAAAACGTAAATTGGCCAGCTTCCATATCCATGTAGGCAATCTTCCAGAGAAGTTATTCCATGCCAGATCCAAAAACTGCAGACGTGTGTTGTTCTCTAAAAGTGCTGGAATTTTTCCTGATAAACTGTTGTTGCTGAGTATTAGATATTCTATATTGTGGATGTCAGGACATTGAGGAATTCCACCCTCCAAATTATTGTTCGACAAATCCAGATACTTTAGTTGTTCCAATTTGCAAATGGATTCTGGAATGTAGCCACCAATTTGATTTGAATGCATACACAATACTTCAAGTTGTGAGGCTTCAAGGTTTGATGGTATTGTTTCTGAAAATGTATTGTTGGAGATGTCTAATAGGGTGATATTTATTGGCAAAGTAGGTATTGGTCCAGTAAGCCGGTTGGAACTGAGATAGAGCTGATCGAAAGCCATGCCATCCAGATGTGTTGGCAAGCTGCCACTTATTTGGTTGTTAGAGATGTCCATATATGTGGCATTTGAAAATGCAGGCCAAAACCAATCAGGAATCTCGCCCTTAAGAGCGTTGCTTGAAATGTCAAGTGCATTGGTTTTCAGCCGTTGAAGCCAAGGTGGAAAAAGAGGACCAATCTGGCAAGATCGAAACCATGCAAAGTCCAACGTAAAGGGAGGGCACCAATCTGAATTCAGTACAATCTTCAAATTGTTGGAAGACAAGTCTATTTTGTTTAAACTTGTTAGATTTGCAAAGTGTTCTTCCGTGATTGTTAGAATTGTGTCGAATATTATTGTACAAGTTAGGTTACAGTTGGACTTGGAATCGTACGGTGTGTAGACAGGATATGGAGTCGTGTCCTAGTAGGACACTTGTATCCTAGGCCTCTCATATATAGCGGGGCTAGACACACGATGTAACCTATGCCAACATAATAGCACCGAAATGCAGGGGAAGCCGGCGGCATGTGCCGGTGTCCAGGGCGACCGGGTGCGGTATTGTAGCGGTGTCATGGGGAGGAGCGCCCATAGTCAGGCCCCGGGGATGTAGCCATGTCGGTGAACCTCGTTAACAAATCTCGGTGTCGTGCTCGTGTGATTGCTTGGTCCTCGGATGATCGACGGTATGCCTCGGATTTATTCTAATAGTGATCACACCAATAAATCTATTGTTCCTTAGGTCCAGATAGATCAGATTAATAAGAGAACCTATTTCAGTGGGTACACTTCCATTGAGATGATTGTTGGAGAGGTCTAGATAGGCTAGGCTAGTTGAATGCATAAGCTCTGGTGGTATAGGAGCAGTGATGTTGTTATTCGAGAGGTCAAGTGCAGTCAAATACATCAAATTCCCAAGCTCAGCTGGTATACTTCCGGTGAGGTGATTGTAGCTGAGCTCAAGGTAGGTTAGATAGGTCAAATTTCCAAGATGTGGTGGTACAGGTCCAGCAATTTTGTTGGCCCGGAGGTAAAGAGTGGTCAAAAACCTCAAATTCCCAAGCTCGGGTGGTATACACCCGGTGAGGTCGTTAATACTTATGTCCAAATAAGTCAAAGTGGTAAGGGCACCGAGTTCAGGTGGTATATTTCCATTGAGGTGATTGTTGGAGAGGTCTAAAGAAGTCAGACATGTCAAATTCCCAATCTGTGGTGGTATAGGTCCAACAAGGTTGTTTATGGAGAGGCTTAGTATGCTCAACCTCATGAAGTCACTGATAAAGTTTGGCAGAGTTCCAGTGATATTGTTGGAACTTAAATCCAACTCCTTCAATTTTTTCCATGTGCATTGCGGCAAACTCTCCAGCAACACCTGAAAGACTCCGTTCATGCAAATATCAGAGAGGTCAATGATTTCCAAACTGCAAGGAGTCTTAAGTTTTCCTGTCATCATCAAGTCCACGTTCCAATTATGTGAAACATCAAGGACTTGAAGGGACGTCATGTTTTCTAGTGTGTCAGGGAACTTGCCGAATAGTAAGTTCCACCCAAGATCGAGGTAGTTGAGGCTTGTGGCTTTCCAAAACCAGCAAGATCCAAGTGAGTGCTCAAAGTAATTCCAGGAGAGGTCAAGCTTCTCAAGTTTTGTGAGATTAAGGTGCGGAAGTGATTGGTTTGCACTATCAAGTGAACAAGCAGAAAGATCAATAATCCTCAGAGATGGAACCATATTCAGGGTATGAGGCCAGTCAGCTATCCCTTTTAGTGTTATTCCCCTCATGCTAAGGAACTTCAGGAAAGATAGCTTTCTTAACCAGGTGATGTCTGTTGAGTACACATCTGAATATGAATATTCACCAGTTTGGCCAAGGTCAAGATACTGCAACTTAGACAGATTACCAAGCTGAGAAGGCACTCTACCGTTGAATATGGTATGCCAGAGAGGTTAAGGTATCTCAAGTTCCCCATGGAGCCCAGTAAATGAGGAACTTGGTTATTTGGCCCTAGTAAACAGTTCATGCTAAGGTCCAGGTGCTCTAGATGCTTCAAGGAAAGTAGAGAGGGACTTATCTCGCCGAACAAAGCATTGGCATCTTCATATGCATCATAGAACCCAGTGGGGTCGAACGTCACATCCGGATTGTGAAGATGAAGCTTGATGACATGGCCAGTTCGGTTGCTGCAACTGATGCCTCTCCACCGGCAGCAGTCCAGTCCGTGCCACGAGGCGAGGCGGTTGGCGTTGTCGCTTGTAATGCCCTTTTTGAAGGAGAGCAAGGCGGCCCTGTCAGCGGGGATGCAGCCGCCACCATGGGCATGCTCATGCTGGTTTTGTACTGCACCACTTGCAAAGAATGAAAAGATGCTTATACATATGAGTGTGAGCAAGAGATTGGTTGCGCAACACATGCTGGATGAACGAGCTGTCTCGCTGGAAAAGCAGTGCATACAGACTCATGGTGTCTATGGCAAAAGTACCCATCCTTCAGGGAATTCGCTCAAGTCTGGTTCATACAAATTTGTGGCCAGACTCTGGAGGGAGTCACCAGCCACTCAACTAGTTGCCTGACTGCAACCACACGTACGGTACTGTCAAAGTCACTCAATTATGTTCTATATGTGGCCAAATTCTTAATCTGACCAAATTCTTTCTGGAGCAGGGCTGGTTACTATTCCTAATCTGAACAAATTCTCTCTTTCGTTGAAACTCTCTAGAGTTTTCAACATCAAACAACATACAGGAGCAAAAAGGGATTGAAAAATTCATAAGTAGCAGAAAATAGAACTGTAGCTCCAACGCTAGCTGGCCGGATTTCGAACCCTGCTCTTTGATCTCGAATAGAAGAGAAAATGTTGGTAGAAGAGTGCAGTGGGTTACTGAAGTGTATGCAACAATCATGCAGCTCTTAGTGTGTGCTGGAATACGGATCGACCTTCACAATTTACTTAATGGCACAGGCATTGATAAATTTAAGCCTGGACTTTAGGAGAGTCCTGTTTGGAGAAACATCAAGCAAAGAATCTGATATGTGTGGAGCAATCAAAATGCAGATCTTTTTTCTGGCTATTAATAATGGCATGAGTTACTATTATTGTAAGACCGATTAAGAACCAACCTTGCTGAAGGAGAATGAGTGTGTAACTAGACCAGTGGTCTGTGTTGAGCTGTTTTCTTGCTGCATATTTGTTGCAGATTTCTTTCCCTGACCTGCTTGGTTGCTACCACTATGCTAGCTCTGAGCTACTTATATTTATATGTTTCCATTTTGACAAATTTGTAGTCAAGTTAGAAGGTTAATGATGGCACCTGAACACATTAATATTGACCGGTATGATAAATTATTCTTGTGCCAAGATTCAGTGAGTAGTCCTTGTGGAGTTGAACTGAAGACGCTGCCGCTTCTACATTTTCTGCACTTGGAGTTTATGTTTTTGGGGAGTTTGCCTCTATGTGGTCTCAGGTTTACATTTTACTTTTGCTGCTTCACTAACTGAACTTTGAGCTCTAAATAAAAAGCTGGGCTGAAGCTTTTGTCCCAAAAATTTTTTATATTGAACGAGTGGTATTAGGCGATGGGGCACAACACTTTCTGACAGTAGGCCATTTTTATTTATTTTTGGCACTAAGGAGGACGGGCGACTATGCTGAATATAAAACATACAGCGAATAAGGTAAGGAGTACATCGTTTTGCTATGCCGATGTTTTTCTTTTCCTGTGTGCAAATTTTTTAGATCACAGCATTTCTTGAGGCCAAGAAGAAAGATTGAGATATGACTTATCCATGTTGGTTCCACGCACAACCACACAGGTCGTAGAGACTGGTCATGTCAGCACTGTTCAACTGAAGACTGAAGATGCCTCAAGTGTCGAATCTGACGGCTGTCCTCGCTTCTCCGTCTTCACCGCTGCTCGGACGGTCTAGATCCCTTCCTCACGCAGTTACCGTTAAGGCGGTGCCGTAGTTAGTCACTTAAGCTGGTTGCTTAACTTGATTCTACCTGCAAAGAGGCTGGGTTCTCTGAATTGTCAAAATCCTATATAGTCGTATATATACACCATATGTGCGATTCTCATCTGACAGGGGCTGAATTCCCCAATTTCCTGTCCGAATTTGAGTGTGGTTTCTTCCCTTGCTTGTCGGATTAGTAGTAAGGTCTGACAGGTCTGCACACGCATGGACCTGTCATCTGTACGAGACTCCACGGTTTTGAAATGCTAAGTGGCATCCTGTGTTGTTACTTGTTACCGTGGAATTCTTGCCCATGAACTTGTGTTGAGTAGAAGCTGACATTTTTTGCTCTGTATTGCAGATTACGTATGGACAAACAAAAAAAAAGATCCAGATCTGCCCGATCTGCTGGACATTAATGGTGATGTACTGGTGTCACGAGCTGAGGCTACATATACCGGCCAAACGCAAAAGCGAGGTTAGTCAGCCGATCGGTGGGACGTGTGTGTGGCATTGCTCAAGCACAACCAGGCATGAAGATGAAGAGATGCATCGTTGCTAGCATCCTGCTCATGAAATGCTTTGGTTCCTCATCAAAAAAGAGGAATCTCCTTGTTTGATGAAATGCTACTTACAGATGATCTGGTCCCCAAGGACATTGCCATGGATTTTCTCATAATGGGATACTCGAATGTTTGGATGCAAAGAAATGATAAAATCTTCAGAAAGTTCCCCCAAGATAGTAGCATACAGATCAAAGCAAAGGAAAGTAGATTCCCTCAACACTTGGATCAACAACAACTTATAATCCTTTCATGGAATTTCTCTAAAATTTATTCTTGTTCATGGCCAGAATACTTGGATCTTCAAGTCAGAAGCTTTGCATTTTAGCCCCCCTTTAATAATTCACACAAATACATCACAAGGGCCCTTTAATCTCCTAATGTCATCCAAAACTGAAGTTCCACGTTGGTCCCTGCAAAAAGAAAAAAAAACCTTATCCAGGTTGGTTGCACCACGCACAACCACACAGCTCGTAGAGGCTGGTCGTGTCAACACTGTCTAACTGAAGACTGAAGATGATTGAAGTGTTGAATCTGATGGCTCTCCTCGCTTCTCTGCCTTCACTGATGCTCAGACGGCCGTTTCCTTACACTGTTACCGTTAAGGCATTGCCGTAGTTAGTCGCTTAAGCTAGCAACTTCAGTTGATTCTACCTATAATGAGGTTGGGTTCTCTGAATTGTCAAAACCCTGTATACTCTTATACATACACCATATATGCGATGCTTATCTGAGCGGGCCGAATTCCCCAATTTCCAGTCCCAATTGTCAGATCAGTAGTAAGGTCTGACAAATCCGTACTCACGGGCTTGTCATGTATACAGTATATGGCACTACTATGTCATTTTTTTTTGCGAGGGTAAAGAGTTTTATTCCATAAGAATAGGGTTACAATCGAGAGGCAAAAGTTCCTCTATGCACGGTGGTCCACGATCTAGCCATACAGGAGTCGCATTCTCAATACTACTATGTCATTGTCCAGATCCAGATCTGCCCGTTAACTTTTGAAATGCTAAGTGGCAGGTATATTTATACTTGTTAATACTAAGTGCAGGTTAAATTCAGTTTAGTTTTATTTTTGACAAATGATTGCTCCCCAATTCTCCTTTTTGCGACAAATACTTGTATTACTCATATAACAGGTTACAGTTTGACTACCTCATCAGGTATTCAGGTACAGACCATAACCAGACGACAGTGCACTTTTGAGTTCTACCATAGTTCACCAATATATATAGCTTACAGAGTTTTGACATCGACGCACATGAGTAATACAAGTGTTCTGTCCTTCCATGTTGTGTCTGAATTCTTGAATTAAGAAGGCGAATCTTGATCTACCTCTGTCCCTGTTCTTTATCAAGTCAATTGCCTCCAAACAGTCTGACTCAACTAGAATGGGATGATTACTCCATTTTCCAGCCAGCGCCAAACGTTTCGTTAAAGCAGAAAGCTCCGCCTCCAGTGCATCGTGACATGATAAAAGCTGATGGCAAGATGTGAACATTATGGCCCATCCTAGCATTGTCTGAGTAACACATTTCCGGTCACTGCTGAGTTATCAGTTGGATCGAGTAACCACCCATCCTTGGCCCGGTGGCATGCAGGGAATATTACACATCGCTGGCGCTTTTACTTGGTGGTGTCTACAAATGCAGAATCTGAATCTATAAGCATTGTCACTCCTACTTAACTAGCATCTGTTTGTTGTATTCTTCTTCATGAACAAATTCCTTTTAGTATTTGTTTTCTTCAGGTTATTCACTCTTCAGGCCATCAACTATTTAATCCGACTCCGTCTTATAAATCATATAAACTTCCCATAGTTGATATAGGTGGCAAAGATATGGCTGCTGGTGATGACAAAGGTGCTGCTGCTGGTACGTGTGCATGCATGACATGGAACCCGTGGACTGGATTCTTGCTGGGAGGGAGAATGATGCCACGGTGCAGAAGTTACACAACCGTGATAAGGGCCAGTTCTTTTGACTCGATTCTGAAGAATCGCTGCCTGGAAAATCACAATCGCAAAATAGCTCATATCTACCCCAGGAATCGTCTAGAATCACCCCCAATTGAGAGTGCATTTCAGAACCGTGAAAACTTGGCGATTCTGGCAAGCCCCTCAAAACAAAACGATTCAGTTTTAGCAAATACCCCTATTGGACCTAGAAATTACCCCAATATGCCACTCGGGCCAGCCGACCAACAGAGGCCCAAGTACTCGATTCATCCCCCTCCAGTCGCGCGTCCCCCCTAGTGGCTCGTCACCATCCAGAACAAACCCCGTCGACCTAGGGTTGGCTCCACCAGTCGGATTCCCTGCCCCGACATTGCGAGATTCGCTAATGATGCATACATGCAACCTCCACATCCATTTACAGGTGCCAACGCTTTACCACCTGAAGATGATGGTACCAGGGTCGCTACACGTGAGGCTATTGCTATCAGTCTTGTACCTTGAGATCGTCCATCTATTTGTAGTCTGCAACTCGCTTTGAACTTGTAGTATTAAGCACTATATAATATTTCCACTCTGGTTCTAAATTCTAATACTAAGCACTTTATGATATTTGCAACTTGCTTTCATGTTCAAATTAGACATGAAACCTTTAGAAATAACCAAGTGTTACCAATTCATCACTCACTTTGGTCTAGGGGCATTACAAACATTTCAGCGCACAACTTATACAACAATCACATGCTAGAATTACAAAAAAGAACCGGACAGACGATTATGTGGGCAGTTTCCTAAGGCTTGGTTTCAAGCAAAGACCTTTTTTACTATATGATGGTACAGTATGATCACCTTAACCATGAGAATTTGATCGTCTTTCTTTCCTAATTTATTGCATCACATATAACTAGATAAACAATTTGGTAAGTTCGAAACTGGAATACACACTTTAACTACTCCTTCAGTCCCAAAATAAGTGTCTTAACTTTAGTACAAAGTTGTACTCAAGTTGAGACACTTATTTTGGAACGGAGGGAGTATAAGAAATCGTATGAATTGAAGTGAGATCGTGCAGATTGAATTCTCTCGGAGTAATGTTTCCTGGCTGCTGTATCTCGCTGCTTGGTCGCCTGTCCGTAGTTTTAAGGCACAAATGTCTGCATAGTCATCTATCCATAGTCCTAATTAAGCCCTAACAACTGAATCTGCCGATTGCTGATTGTAAAGTTATATGCTTATGTGAGCTTTCAAACCAAGCGTCATAGGTTTCCACTCATACAGATACTCTGCCTCAGAGATTTCGTATAAGTGTAGGATTATCGAGGGAAGGTTACATAAAACTTGACGTAAGCCTTTGTGTAAGTGTTGGGTTACTGGAATATAATTACCGGTCGTAAGAGTACCTGACATCGGGAGAGAGGCGCTGCTTTGTCTGCAGGCTTTCGACGAGATTCTTGGACGAGACACACGAGGACGGCATGCACCTCGTGTTGTCGCCCCTCGCTTTGTCTGCAGGCTGCAGCAGGAGAGGAGCCTATATAAACTAGCAGCTCGAACCAACAGACATGTGAAAGCAAAGAGCACAGAGCAGGCTTAGCTAGCTGATCAACGCAAGCACGGCCTCAGTTGCCACTTGCCATGGCAAGCACGACCAATGCCGCGGTGATTTTCGGCATCCTAGTTTTTCTGCAGGTGTCGTGCGCCTTTTCCAGGCACCCCGCGGAAGGTAAGTTCGAGCTTCGACAGAACGTTCCGGCGGTGATGACGGTGAACGGCTTCCAGGAAGGAGAGGGGGGCGGCGGGCCGGCATCTTGCGACGGCCAGTACCACAGCGACGATGAGTTCGTGGTGTCGCTGTCCTCGGAGTGGTACGCAGGCGGGGCACGGTGCGGCAGGACGATCCGCATAGTCGACACTTCCAATATCGGCTTAAACGCCAAGGTCGTCGACGAGTGCGCCGGCTGCGACAACGAGGTGGGCGCCTCGTCCCATATCTGGAAGAGCTTCAATCTTGACACCAGCCAAGGTGAGGTCAACATCAGATGGTCCGACCTGGACTTTTAATAAACTGCAGAAAAGCATGCATGAGGACGATGTTGATGTTCACGGAGTATTTGCTTTCAAGTGTGTAATAACTGGGATATGCATGAATCCCTTAATGTGTCAGCGTCGTTTATTGGTTTCCCGGCCGTCTACGAGGCAGAAGTCACTGAATAATAATGCGATAACCTACATGCGTACATGCATGTATATGTGGTAATTTCTATACTTATTCGTGAACGTTAATGAACGTATGTTTGTAAGTGTGCAAGTCAGACTAAGGTGATCTCATCTCGCTGTTGTTAGGATTATGTGTCCTGCAACTATATTCAAATACTTATTATCATTAATATTCAGAATACCTCATATGGAATTATACATGTGTTTTGTGCATGGAATTACTCTTGCTGGAATGTACTTAAGTGTTGCATGCTTAAGGAAGCCGGTCAATTATCGGTGGAATACAATATGCTTTTTATATTGGAAAGACTATCCGGGTACGCTGATAATTGGAAGAAACTAGATCGTGTAATTAGATTACGACCCTAATGTTGATCTACATAATTAGAGGAATTTATACTCTATTATGACGCGTTGCTCACAGGCGCGTGCTTCAGGGACTCAACGGATAGGATCCACTAACAGATAAATTATATCGTGGTTGGTAGTTTGATCTGGACTCTATCCGGAAACTAGTTTAAAGACTAGGAATCTTATAACTGTATAACATGCGGACTCTTTGGAAACGCAGTATAAGAAGGTCCCTACCCCCTAGCCTCGGATATGCGATTGTGAGCGGCACCACGGAAAAGCGCGGAGGAATAGGGGGTAGACCACAACATATTTCTAACATTGGTATCAGAGCTCATGGAAGAAGATAGGAAAACTTCACAAGGGAAAGAGAGACACTCACATCATCAGGAGTTACACCTTGGTGAAGATAGGAGGCGTTGGCAGAAGAAGAATCAAGGAGGTGATTTGAGGGACAAAATCAACAGGAAGAGAAA
Source organism: Triticum urartu (assembly GCF_003073215.2). Lineage (NCBI taxonomy): Eukaryota > Viridiplantae > Streptophyta > Magnoliopsida > Poales > Poaceae > Triticum > Triticum urartu. The sequence goes on along the minus strand of NC_053027.1, from coordinate 40,585,249 downwards.
CTGGGAAGATCATAATGGAAGAGGTCCAAACTCTAGTTTTGATAAGAGGAAATTTAGATGTCATGGTTGTGGAGAGTATGGGCATTTTAGAACTGAGTGCAAGAATAAGAAGCCTTATAAACAAGATGACAAGTCTAAGAAGCAGCATCAGGGCAACAAGAAGGATAACTCTTCTCCTGATGGTACGTACAATCTATTTGTTTGTTCTGAATCATTGTTTACTACTTCAGCTTCAGATCATTGGGTAGTAGACTCTGGTTCCACTTCGCATATTGCAAGGAATAGTGCTGGTTTCACCTCTTTAAAACCCATACCGAAAGGAACTAGATTTATTTATCTAGGAACAACTGCAAAAGCTGATATCTTGGGCATAGGTGATTATACACTCAAACTCCCCAGTGGAGGAAAATTAATTTTGAAAGACACAGTCTATTCCCCTAGCATGAGAAAGAATTTAATCTCTGTTTCTAGACTGGAATCTATAGGTTTTAAGGTCTTATTTGGAGATGGCAAAGTTAAAATACTGATGAATGGAAATTTAGTTCAATCAGGAAATAGATTTGATGGTCTCTACTATATTGAGGATCTTATGGACATCGATAGGATGGACTATATGGTGACTGAACAGAACTCGGTAGTGAGGAATATAGATGGAAGCAATAATTGTTCAGAATCATATCTCCGGCATCTTCGTTTGGGTCATATCTCAAAGAATAGAATTAAAAGGCTAATTAGTTCTGGAATTTTAAACTTCAAGTGGGAAGACTACGGCATTTGTGAGGCATGTGTTGTAGGAAAAATGACCAGGGCGCCTTTTCCTAAAGCGTCAAGGTCTACTGAACCACTTGCTATTGTTCATTCAGATATTTGTGGTGAGATGTCTGTACCTACATTTGGGCAGAAGGTCTATTTCATTACTTTTATAGATGATTTCTCTAGATACGACTATGTTTACTTAATTAAGCATAAGTCGGAAGGTTTTGACATGTTCAAGTTATTTAAAGCCGAGGTAGAAAATCAGTTGAACAAAAAGATCAAGGTGCTTAGAACTGATCGTGGTGGTGAATACACATCAGGAATATTAGATGATTTTTGCAAGGAAAATGGAATTATTCACCATTATACCTTACCATATACTCCTCAGCAAAATGGCGTAGCTGAAAGGAGGAATAGAACTTTAATGGACATGGTTAGGTCTATGATGGCATATTCAGATCTTCCTTTATCATTTTGGGGAGAGGCTCTTCATACTGCTGTTTACTTGCTTAATCATTCACCTTCTAAATCTGTTAGTTCTACTCCTTATGAATTATGGAAAGGGAGGAGATCATTGCATTTATTTTAAAATAGTGGGAGGAAATTTTACACACTTGTCACTTTATGTTGATGATATACTTATTGCTTCTAGTAGTAAGGAAATGTTGGTAGAAGTTAAAACTTGGTTATCTTCTACATTTGAAATGAAAGATATGGGAAACGCTTCCTATGTTCTAGGAGTGGAAATACTTAGAGATCGGAATAAAGGTACTTTGGGTTTGTCTCAAAGGAATTATTTAAAATCTGTTCTTAAACGTTTCTCTATGGAAAACTGCAAGCCTGCTTTAGTGCCCATGGCTGTAGGAATTAAACTCAGTGAGGGTATGTGTCCTAAAACTCCTGAGGAAAAGAAGAGAATGGAGAAGACTCCATATGCTTCTGCCTTGGGATCTTTGATGTATGCCATGTTATTCACACACCCTGATTTGTGCTATACTGTTGGAGTGTTGAGTAGATATCAAATGAATCCAGGAATTGGGCATTGGAATCAAATTAAACATGCTCTTCGTTATGTTCAAGGAACACTGGATTATTCACTCTGTTTTAACCAAACGGATCTACAGTTGCAGGGCTATACTCATGCTGATTGGCAGGGTGATGTGGATGACCGGAAGTCTACATCTGGGTATCTATTTAAATTAGCTAGTGGCGCTATATCTTGGAGTAGTAAGAAGCAAGATTCAGTGGCATTATCTTCCATGGAGGCGGAGTATATTGCTGCGTCGGAAGCTGTGAAGGAGGCGGTGTGGCTGAAGGAATTTCTTTGGACTTTGAAGATTGTTGAGAGTGCTAGCAAACCAGTGGTGGTGTATTGTGATAATCAGGCTGCAATAAAGGTTTCCAGATATCCCAAGTTCCACAGCAAGATCAAACATATTGAGGGAAGGTATCACTATATACGTGATGTAATTAATAGACTTAAGTCTGTTTCTTTAGAGTTTCTACCTAGTACTGATATGGTTGCTGATCCCTTGACTAAGTCACTTCGTCAGGTGGTATTTGGTAAACATGTTCAAGCTATGGGTTTATGAATTTTTGAATGATCGTTTTGGACAAGTGGGAGATGTTAGGATTATGTGTCCTGCAACTATATTCAAATACTTATTATCATTAATATTCGGAATACCTCATATGGAATTATACATGTGTTTTGTGCATGGAATTACTCTTGCTGGAATGTACTTAAGTGTTTCATGCTTAAGGAAGCCGGTCAATTATCGGTGGAATACAATATGCTTTATATATTGGAAAGACTACCCGGGTACGCTGATAATTGGAAGAAGCTAGATCGTGTAATTAGATTACGGCCCTAATGTTGATCTACATAATTAGAGGAATTTATACTCTATTATGACGCGTTGCTCACAGGCGCGTGCTTCAGGGACTCAACGGATAGGATCCACTAACAGACAAATTATATCGTGGTTGGTAGTTTGATCTGGACTCCATCCGGAAACTAGTTTAAAGACTAGGAATCTTATAACTGTATAATAGGCGGACTCTTTGGAAACGCAGTATAAGAAGGTCCCTACCCCTAGCCTCGGATATGCGATTGTGAGCGGCACCATGGAAAAGCGCGGAGGAATAGGGGGTAGACCACAACATATTTCTAACAGCTATCCCCTATGAGGCTATGAGCACTGCATACCCAGGGCATCTCATGCCTTAAAACGCCCGCAAATGTTCGGGCCGACACGTTCAAATCTTTTTTGCCGTCCAACATGGTGGCAAAAACATTCGCGGACGCATTTGGGTTCCAAATTCCCGCGGACCAGACGCTATGTCAGGGGAGGTTTAGGAGAAGGGGCGGTGGACAAGATGACGCATACACTAGTAGAAAAATGGTCATTTGTCCTGGTTCGTAAGGCCCATCTGTCCCGGTTGGCGAACCGGGACTAAAGGGTCGTTACTAATGCCCTAGGCCTTTAGTCCCGGTTCTTACACGAACCGGGACAGATGGGCCTCCACGTGGCCGCTGCGGCGAGCCCAGGCAGGAGGGCCTTTGGTCTCGGTTGGTGGCACCAACCGGGACCAAAAGGCATCCACGCGTCAGCAGCTGGCAGGAACTGAGGTTTTTGGTTTTTTTTAAAGGAGGTGGTTTTGGGGTTTTGGGGGTTAATTTAGGTTGTTAGCTAGCTAATAGAGAGAACTGTCCTCTCTTATCTCCATACTTGGTTTGCAAACGCTATTGGTATGCCTAAACATGGCTTAGATTGAAGTGAAGGCAATATGTGGTGCATGTCGAAAGTAATACTAATCCTAACTTGATCAAGTTTGGATTGTACTACTTTCGACATGCACCATATGCATGTTGCCTTCACTTCAATCCAATCCATATTCATTTCACCCACTGATATATAATAACTCTTCATGCTCACATCATGCATCATCATAATAACAAGTCCTACTAATCATCATCATACAACTTCTACTCGTTATTAATAACAAGTCATACGATCATCATCCTCATAGTCATCGAACCAACCCTACTTAATTGTTCTTAGCACATGATCATCAGTATTAGGTAGGACCTAAATACCCCCTTTAAGGTAAAATAACATAAAACAATATAGACCCTGACTCTCCATTATGGAGAATGGAGATCATCCTGTCTCCAATTCTTGCGCTTCGCTTTTTTTGTTTCCAAGAACCTCCTTACAATTGTCCATACATTTTTTCCATTATTTGATTAGCATGTCTCCACTTATTTTAGAAATCCGGTATGGACAGTTCAAATTTGTAGGATGATTCTGATACATCAAATGAGGCAGACAATCCATCGGGATTCTCTGTTGAAAAACATAGTAATAACTTCATAGTTAGCAATGATGTACTAGTTTTAGAAGTATGCAAAAGATGCACGGATGTCGTAATAGTAAAAAATGTTACCAGGGTATCTCCATGGTAGTTACCGTGGTTCAGCACGTGCACTAGTGGCACGTATTGACCATAATGTTGAGGAGTTTGATTGTAGATATTGTAATTCTCAATATCAGTACAAAATGCGATCAGATGATTTTTCTCCTGATAAGTTAATTCGGAGCCATCGGTGTAGTGGGTTTTGTCTACCATCTTCCGCACATTCTTTGAAGATTAAAAATAAGCTGTCAATGGAAATAAGCTGTCAACTATTTTTAAATAAACAATATAAATTAGTTAATAACTATGTTTGAGAAACTCACATAGCGGTAGAATTGGAGGCGTATCAACAAGGACCCAAATTTCCATATTGTCTTGCTCGATTTCAGGATCACCAAGATCCATGATGACAAGCATATCCTCATGAAAAACCATACATCTTGCAAAGTGCTTCCCATTTTTTGCAACCAAAATGGGTTACACTCTCAGAATTGTACAGTTTTACTTCGAAATCCATACCATGGTGGGTCCTTATGTGAATTTTCTTTGTTTCCATCCGTTCATGGTCTTCAAAACCCATCCTCTCCAAGACATAGTGTCTTGCATGGCATGGGATAAGCTAGTCGAATTGTAAAAGATGAAAATTATACGTTGAAATAGTTGAAGTCGTGCTTAATTATGAAAAAAAACACTTGTCGTCATTGCGTACCGTTTCAACATCGAAGGTCTCCTCGAGCTTACTGCTGAAGTGTCGATCTTCGTCTAGGCGAGGCCTGTCACACAGACCTCGGTCGTCGTGGCACCAGTCGCACTCCCCCGGGAGACTTTCGTCGTCCGAGTACGACATTTCCTATGTTCATAATTCAAATATTAAACTTGTAAAATTAAATATATGTACTAAAAAACCTAAATTAGATCATTATTATTCATCACGGGCTGACTATCGGTCTGTCGAGTCTTTTTTTGAAAACTCTCAGCTCACGTGGTGTACATATTCGACCGTCGGTGATGGTAGCTCCTCCTTTCATTCCCGAGTGCATTACACCAAATTGTCTAGCACACTGGAATGAAGGAGAAGCTACCCCCACGACAACAGTCGGGATTCTTCGTCCTCTCATATATATATGGTGGAGACTCTCCTTCACTGATTCCTCTCTGACATTTGCGACAGTCGGTGATGGTAGCTCCTCCTTTCGTTCTCGAGTGCATTACACCAAATTTTCTAGCACACGGGAACGAAGGAGAAGCTACCCCCACGACAACAGTCAGGATTCTTCGTCCTCTCATATAGGGTGGAGACTCGACAGACTTAAAGTCAACCCGAAATATCGTTTAATTATCTTTCTAAAAAAGGACATATCGAGCGCCTGAAATTTGCCGGAACGGAAATATACATGTTTTATCTACATCATATGAGCATTCAAACTTGATGGCCATTACATTTCAATGTTTTAAAATATGAGCAAAAACATTTCAAAATATCTTATAGGACTCATGTTGACATGGAGATTTGGCTGGTCTCACTTCGAGGTCGGAGGGGGGTCGGTGACGGGGACGACGACGGGGATGATGGAGGGGGCTCCTAGATTTCTGCAAAAACAAAACCCTATAAGCTATCAACTAATCAAATGCATACACCTTTGATAACCCACAAGTATAGGGTATCGCAACAGTTTTCGAGGGTAGAGTATTAAACCAAAATTTATTGATTCGACACAAGGGGAGCCAAAGAATATTCTCAAGTATTAGCAGCTGAGTTGTCAATTCAACCACACCTGGATAACTTAATATCTGCAGTAAGGTATTTAGTAGCAAAGTAATATGATAGTAGTGGTAACAATGGCAAAAGGTAATGGTAGCAAAAGTAATATTTTTGGTGTTTTATAGTGATGATAACAATAGCAACGGAAAAGTAAATAAGCGAAGAACAATATATGGAAAGCTCGTAGGCATTGGATCGGTGATGGAGAATTATTCCGGATGTGGTTCATCATGTAACAGTCATAACATAGGCTGACACAGAACTAGCTCCAATTCATCAATGTAATGTAGGCATGTATTCCGAATATAGTCGTACGTGCTTATGGAAAAGAACTTGCATGACATCTTTTGTCCTACCCTCCCGTGGCAGCGGAGTCCTAGCGGAAACTAAGGGATATTAAGGCCTCCTTTTAATAGAGTACCAGACCAAAGCATTAACACATGGTGAATACATGAACTCCTCAAACTATGGTCATCACCGGGAGTGGTCCCAATTATTGTCACTTCGGGGTTGCCGGATCATAACACATAGTAGGTGACTATAGACTTGCAAGATAGGATCAAGAACTCACATATATATTCATGAAAACATAATAGGTTCAGATCTGAAATCATGGCACTCGGGCCCTAGTGACAAGCATTAAGCATAGCAAAGTCATAGCAACATCAATCTCAGAACATAGTGGATACTAGGGATCAAACCCTAACAAAACTAACTCGATTACATGATAAATCTCATCCAACCCATCACCGTCCAACAAGCCTACGATGGAATTACTCACGCACGGCGGTGAGCATCATGAAATTGGTGATGGAGGATGGTTGATGGTGACGACGGCGACGGATTCCCCTCTCCGGAGCCCCGAATGGACTCCAGATCAGCCCTCCCGAGAGAGTTTAGGGCTTAGCAGCGGCTCCGTATCGTAAAACGCGATGAATCCTTCTCCCTGGTATTTTTCTCCCCGAACACGAATATATGGAGTTGGAGTTGAGGTCGGTGGAGCTCCAGGGGGCTCACGAGGCAGGGGGGCGCCCCCACCCTCGTGGCTAGGGTGTGGTCCCCCCGGCCTTGATTCTTTTGCCAGTATTCTTTATTATTTCCAAAAATAATCTCCATGGAGTCTCATGTCATTCCGAGAACTTTTGTTTCTGCACATAAATAACACCATGGCAATTCTGCTGAAAACAACGTCAGTCCGGGTTAGTTCCATTCAAATCATGCAAGTTAGAGTCCAAAACAAGGGCAAAAGTGTTTGGAAAAGTAGATACAACGGAGACGTATCAACTCCCCCAAGCTTAAACCTTTGCTTGTCCTCAAGCAATTCAGTTGATAAACTGAAAGTGATAAAGAAAAACTTTTACAAACTCTGTTTGCTCTTATTGTTGTAAATATGTAAAGCCAACATTCAAGTTTTCAGCAAAGATTATGAACTAACCACATTCACAATAACACATAGGTCTCATGTTTACTCATATCAATGGCATAATCAACTAGCGAGCAATAATAATGAATCTCGGATGACAACACTTTCTCAAAACAATCATGATATGATATAACAGGATGGTATCTCGCTAGCCCTTTCTAAGACCGCAAAACATAAATGCAGAGCACCTTTAAAGATCAAGGACTGACTAGACATTGTAATCCATGGTAAAAGAGATCCATTCAAGTCATACTCGATGTAAACTAATCAGCAATGAATGCAAATGACAGAGGTGCTCTCCAGCTGGGGCTTTTTAATAAAAGGGTGATGACTCAACATAAAAGTAAATAGATAGGCCCTTCGTAGAGGGAATCATGGATTTGTAGAGGTGCCAGAGCTCGATTTTGAAATAGATATGAATAATATTTTGAGCGGCATACTTTCATTGTCAACATAACAACCAAGAGATGGCGATATCTTCCATGCTACACACATTACAGGCGGTTCCCAAACAGAATGGTAAATTTTATACTCCCCCCTCCACGAACAAGCAGCAATCCATGGCTTGCTTGAAAGAACGAGTGCCTCCAACTAACAATAGTTCCGGGGGAGTTTTGTTTGCAATTATTTTGATTTGATTTGCATAAAGCATGGGACTGGGCATCCCGGTGACCAGCCATTTTCTCGTGAGTGAGGAGTGGAGTCCACTCCTCTTGAGAATAACCCGCCTAACATGGAAGATACAGACAACCCTAATTGATACATGAGCTATTCGAGCATACAAAACAGAATGTTTATTTGAAGGTTTAGAGGTTGACACATACAAATTTACTTGGAACGGCGGGTAAATACCACATATAGGTAGGTATGGTGGGCTCATATGGAATAACTTTGGGGTTTATGGGATTGGATGCACAAGCAGTATTCCCGCTTAGTACAGGTGAAGGCTAGAAAAAGACTGGGAAGCGACCAGCTAGAGAGCGATAACAGTCATGAACATGCATTAAAATTAATATACATTGAGTGCAAGCATGGGTAGGATATAATCCACCATGAACATAAATATCGTGAAGGCTATGTTGATTTTGTTTCAACTACATGCGTGAACATGTGCCAAGTCAAGTCACTTAAATCATTCAAAGGAGGATACCACCCCAATCATACCACATCACAACCATCTTAATAGCATGTTGGCACGCAAGGTAAACCATTATAAGCTCCTAGCTAATTAAGCATGGCACAAGCAACTAGAGTAACATCACATAAGCACTTTCATATACTAGTGGGAATTTTTCATTATAGAACTTGGCTTGTATATTCCAACAATGGGCCTCCTCAAGTGCCCTAGGTCTTCGTGAGCAAGCAAGTTGGATGCACACCCATCTAGTTTCTTTTGTTGAGCTTTCATACATTTATAGCTCTAGTGCATCCGTTGCATGGCAATCCCTACTCCTTGCATTAACATCAATTGGTGGGCATCTCCATAGCCCATTGATTAGCCTCGTTGATGTGAGACTTTCTCCTTTTTTGTCTTCTCCACATAACCCCCTCATTATATTCTATTCCACCCATAGTGCTATGTCCATGGCTCGCGCTCATATATTGCGTGAAAGTTTATAGGTTTGAGATTACTAAAGTATGAAACAATTGCTTGGCTTGTCATCGGGGTTGTGCATGATGAGAGCATTCTTGTGTGACGAAAATGAAACATGACTAAACTATATGATTTTGTAGGGATGAACTTTCTTTGGCCATGTTATTTTGAGAAGACATAATTGCTTAGTTAGTATGCTTGAAGTATTATTATTTTTATGTCAATATGAACTTTTGTCTTGAATCTTTCAGATCTGAATATTCATACCACAATTAAGAAGAATTACATTAAAATTATGCCAAGTAGCACTCCGCATCAAAAATTCTGTTTTTATCATTTACCTACTCGAGGACGAGCAGGAATTAAGCTTGGGGATGCTTGATACGTCTCCAACGTATCTATAATTTTTGATTGCTCCATGCTATATTATCTACTGTTTTGGACATTATTGGGCTTTATTATCCACTTTTATATTATTTTTGGGACTAACCTATTAACGGAGGCCCAGCCCAGAATTGCTGTTTTTTGCCTGTTTTAGGGTTTCGAAGAAAAGGAATATCAAACGGAGTCCAAACGGAATGAAACCTTCGGGAACGTGATTTTTAGGAAGATTAGATCGGAGACTTGGACCCTACGTCAAGCAAGAAAGAGGAGGCCACGAGGTAGGGGGCGCGCTACCCCCCCAGGCGCGCCCTCCACCCTCGTGGGCCCCCTGTTGCTCCACCGACGTACTCCTTCCTCCTATATATACCTACGTACCCCCAAACATCAGATACGGAGCCAAAACCCTAATTCCACCGCTGCAACTTTCTGTATCCACGAGATCCCATCTTGGGGCCTGTTCCGGAGCTCCGCCGGAGGGGGCATCGATCACGGAGGGCTTCTACATCAACACCATAGCCTTCCGATGAAGTGTGAGTAGTTTACCTCAGACCTACGGGTCCATAGTTATTAGCTAGATGGCTTCTTCTCTCTTTTTGGATCTCAATACAAAGTTCCCCTCTCTTGTGGAGATCTATTCGATGTAATCTTCTTTTTGCGGTGTGTTTGTTGAGATCGATGAATTGTGGGTTTATGATCAAGTTTATCTATGAACAATATTTGAATCTTCTCTGAATTCTTTTATGTATGATTGGTTATCTTTGCAAGTCTCTTCGAATTATCAGTTTGGTTTGGCCTACTAGATTGATCTTTCTTGCAATGGGAGAAGTGCTTAGCTTTGGGTTCAATCTTGCGGTGTCCTTTCCCAGTGACAGTAGGGGCAGCAAGGCACGTATTGTATTGTTGCCATCGAGGATAACAAGATGGGGTTTTCTTCATATTGCATGAGTCTATCCCTCTACATCATGTCATCTTGCTTAAGGCGTTACTCTGTTTTTAACTTAATACTCTAGATGCATGCTGGATAGCGGTCGATGAGTGGAGTAATAGTAGTAGATGCAGGTAGGAGTCGGTCTACTTGTCTCGGACGTGATGCCTATATACATGATCATACCTAGATATTCTCATAACTATGCTCAATTCTGTCAATTGCTCAACAGTAATTTGTTCACCCACCGTAGAATACTTATGCTCTCGAGAGAAGCCACTAGTGAAACCTATGGCCCCCGGGTCTATCTTCATCATATTAATCTCCTACTACTTAGTTATTTCCTTTTCTATTTACTTTGCCTTTATTTTACTTTGCATCTTTATCATAAAAATACCAAAAATATTATCTTATCATATCTATCAGATCTCACTCTCGTAAGTGGCCTTATAGGGATTGACAACCCCTATTTGCGTTGGTTGCGAGGATTTATTTGTTTTGTGCAGGTACGAGGGACTCGCGCGTAGCCTCCTACTGGATTGATACCTTGGTTCTCAAAAACTGAGGGAAATACTTACGCTACTTTGCTGCATCATCCCTTCATCTTCGGGGAAAACCAATGCAGTGCTCAAGAGGTAGCATGCTCATCATGCACAGCACATGCATTGCAACTGGGTCCTTGTTTCCTTGAAGAACCACCTTGGTACATTTTCCTAAGCATATTTTTTTCCTCTGAAAAATTTCTGAAATTTTTAGTAACTTCAAATAAAAGTAAACCAAACTCAACAAAATTGATAGCAACTACTCCTACAAGTGCCTAGAGCCTATATCATGCATTAGAACTACTTGGAACCATATAAATTTGACATGCAAGCTCAAGAACATGGTCACCTAGGCAGCACAAATTTGCAATGAATAAAGCACTAGAACAAAAACTAATTGGACCAATGGAGGAGTCACATACCAAGGAACAATCCCCCAAAGCAGTTTTGTGAGAGGTGCTTTGAGCAAGGAGATCGAAAATCGCAGCAAAATGAGCTAGAACTCGTGCTTGAGCTGGATGGTGATTTTTTGGGAGGAAGAAGAAGTGTGTGGGTGCAGGAATAAGTGGAGGGGAGCCACCATGGGCCCACGAGGCAGGGGGCGGCCCTGGACCCTCGTGGCCAGGTGCTTGCTCCCCCTGTTGTGTTCTCAGTGCCAGATATTCTCAAATATTCCAGAAAAAATCATATTAAATTGGCAGGGCATTTGGAGAACTTTTATTTTCGGGGTATTTTTATATTGCACGGATAATTCAGAAAACAACAGAAAATACTATTTTTACTTTATTTCAACTAAATAACAGAAAGTAAAAGGAGGGTACAGAAGGTTGTGCTTTCTAACTTCATCCATCTCATGCTCATCAAAAGGAATCCACTAACAAGGTTGATCAAGTCTTGTTAACAAACTCATTTCGTAACATGAAACCGGAGAAATTTCGAATAACACTATGTTACCTCAACGGGGATATGCACATCCCCAACAATAAGAATATCATATTTCTTCTTGACAGTAGGAAGAGGAAATTCAAAACCTCCAAAATAATCGATGGAATTTTTCCAATAGAATTGATACTGTGGACTTGAGGTTGTTTCCTTGGAAAGTGTACCGTATGCTCATTACCATTAACATGAAAAGTGACATTGCCTTTGTGCAATCAATAACAGCCCCTGCAGTATTCAAAAAGGGTCTTCCAAGAATAATAGACATACTATCGTCCTCGGGAATATCAAGAATAACAAAGTCTTAAAATAGTAACGTTTGCAACTACAACAGGCACATCCTCACAAATACCGACATGTATAGCAGTTGATTTATCAGCCATTTGCAAAGATATTTCAGTAGGTGTCAACTTATTCAAATCAAGTCTACGATATAAAGAGAGAGGCATAACACTAACACCGGCTCCAAGATCACATAAAGCAGTTTTAACATAGTTTCTTTTAATGGAGCATGGTATAGTTGGTACTCCTGGATCTCCAAGTTTCTTTGGTATTCCTCCCTTAAAAGTATAATTAGCAAGCATGGTGGAAATTTCAGCTTCCGGTATCTTTCTTTTATTAGTAACAATATCTTTCATGTACTTAGCATAAGGATTCATTTTAAGCATATCAGTCAAACGCATACGCAAAAAGATAGGTCTAATCATTTCAGCAAAGCGCTCAAAATCCTCATCATCCTTTTTCTTGGATGGCTTAGGAGGAAAAGGCATGGGTTTCTGAACCCAAGGCTCTCTTTCCTTACCGTGTTTCCTAGCAACAAAGTCTCTTTATCATAACGTTGATTCTTTGATTGTGGGTTATCAAGATCAACAGCAGGTTCAACTTCTACATCATTATCATTGCTAGGTTGAGCATCAACATGAACATTATCATTAACATTATCACTAGTTTCATGTTCATTACCAGATTGTGTTTCAGCATCAGAAATAGAGATATCATTGGGATTCTCAGGTGTGTCAATAACAGGTTCACTAGAAGCATGCAAAGTCCTATCATTTTTCTTTTTCTTCCTCTTAGAAGGACTAGGTGCATCAATATCATTTTCTCTGAGAATCTTGCTCAATTCTCTTAGGATGGCCCTCAGGATACGAAGGTTCCTGGGTCATTTTACCACCTCTAGTCATAACTCTAACAACATTATCATTTTTCTTACCATTTAATTCATTGAGCAAATCATTCTGAGCTATAAGTACTTGTTCTACTTGAGTGGTAACCATAGAAGCATGTTTACTAATGAGTTTAAGTTCACCTTTAACTCTAGACATATAATCACCCAAGTGTTCAATCATATAAGCATTTTTTTCAATTGTCTACCAAAATAAGCATTGAAGTCTTCTTGCTTAACCATAAAGTTATCAAACTCATCCAAACATTGGCAAGCAAACTTAGTAGGAGGGATTTCAGCTTTATCATATCTATGGAGAGAATTTACCTTTACTACCTGTGTTGGGTTATCAAGACCATGTATTTCTTCAATAGGTGATGGATTAAAATTATGCATTTCTTCGACAGGCGGTAAATTAAGACCATGTATTTCTTCAATAGGAGGTAAATTCTTAACATCTTCAACTTTAATACCCTTTTCTTTCATAGATTTCTTTGCCTCTTGCATATCTCCAGAACTGAGAAATAGAACACCTCTTTTCTTTGGAGTTGGATTAGGAATAGGCTTAGGAGCTGGCTCAGAAAGTGTCCAATTATTTTCATTTGTCAACATATTATTCAATAGAATTTCAGCTTCATCTGGTGTTCTTTCTGTTGGGGAACGTAGTAATTTCAAAAAAATTCCTACGCACATGCAAGATCATGGTGATGCATAGCAATGAGAGGGGAGAGTGTGTCCACGTACCTTCGTAGACCGAAAGCGGAAGCGTTAGCACAACGCGGTTAATGTAGTCGTACGTCTTCACGATCCGACCGATCAAGCACCAAACGTATGACACCTCCGAGTTCTACACACGTTCAACTCGATGACGTCCCTCGAACTCCGATCCAGCCGAGCTTTGAGGGAGAGTTCCGTCAGCACGACGGCGTGGTGACGATGTTGATGTTCTACTGTCGTAGGGCTTCGCCTAAGCACCACTACAATATTATCGAGGTGGACTATGGTGGAGAGGGGCACTGCACACAGCTAAAAGATCCAAGAGATCAATTGTTGTCCCTATTGGGTGCCCCTCTCCTCCGTATATAAAGGAGGGGAGGAGAGGGCCGGCCAAGGGGAGGAGGCGCGCCCAAGGGGGGAGTCCTACTCCCACCGGGAGTAGGACTCCTCCTTTTCCTATTTGGAGAAGGAGAGGGAAGGAAGAGGAAGGAGGGAGGAAGGAAAGGGGGGCCGACCCCCCTCCCAATTTGGATTGGGCTGGGGGGGGCGCCCCCCCCCCTTGATCCTTTCCCCTCCTTTCCACTAAAGCCCATTAAGGCCCATATACCTCCCTGGGGGGTTCCGATAACCTCCCGGTGCTTCGGTATTATCCCGATCTCACCCGGAACCATTCCGGTATCCAAATATAGTCGTCCAATATATCGATCTTTATGTCTCGAACATTTCGAGACTCCTCGTCATGTCCGTGATCACATCCGGGACTCCGAACTACCTTCGATACATCAAAAACCATAAACTCATAATATAACCATCATCAAACTTTAAGCGTGCGGACCCTACGGGTTCGAGAACTATGTAGACATGACCGAGACACGTCTCCAGTCAATAACCAATAGTGGAACCTGGATGCTCATATTGGCTCCTACATATTCTATGAAGATCTTTATCGGTCAAACCGCATAACAACATACGTTGTTCCTTTTGTCATCGGTATGTTACTTGCCCGAGATTCGATCGTCAGTATCTCAATACCTAGTTCAATCTCATTACTGGCAAGTCTCTTTACTCGTTCCGTAACACATCATCCCGCAACTAACTCATTAGTTGCAATGCTTGCAAGGCTTAAGTGATGTGTATTACCAAGTGGGCCCAGAGATACCTCTCCGGCAATCGGAGTGACAAATCCTAATCTCGAAATACGCCAACCCAACAAGTACCTTCGGAGACACCTGTAGATCACCTTTATAATCACCCAGTTACGTTGTGACGTTTGATAGCACAAAAAGTGTTCCTCTGGTAAACGGGAGTTGCATAATCTCATAGTTATAGGAACATGTATAAGTCATGAAGAAAGCAATAGCAACAAACTAAATGATCAAGTGCTAAGCTAACGGAATGGGTCAAGTCAATCATACCATTCTCCTAATGATTTGATCCCGTTAATCAAATGACAACTATTTGTCTATGGCTAGGAAACATAACCATCTTTGATCAACGAGCTAGTCAAGTAGAGGCATACTAGTGACACTTTGTTTGTCTATGTATTCACACATGTATCATGTTTCCGGTTAATACAATTCTAGCATGAATAATAAACATTTATCATGATATAAGGAAATAAATAATAGCTTTATTATTGCCTCTAGGGCATTTTCCCTTCAGTCTCCCACTTGCACCAGTATTGTCACAAAAGATTTTCATTGGACCCGATGCACTAGGTATGACACCTAGATCGGATATGAACTCCTTCATCCAGACTTCTGCAGTTGCTGCTTCCGAAGTAGCTATGTACTCCGCTTCACATGTAAATCCCGCTACGACACTTTGTTTAGAACTACACCAACTGACAGCTCCACCGTTTAATAAAAACACTTATCCGATTTGCGATTTAGAACCGTCCGGATCAGTGTCAAAGCTTGCATCGACGTAACCATTTACGACGAGCTCTTTGTCACCTCCATAAACGAGAAACATATCCTTCATCCTTTTCAGGTATTTCAGGATGTTGTTGACCGCTGTCCAGTGATCCACTCCTGGATTACTTTGGTACCTCCCTGCTAAACTAATAGCAAGGCACACATCAGGTCTGGTACACAGCATTGCATACATGATAGAGCCTATGGCTGAAGCATAGGGAACATCTTTCATTTTCTCTCTATCTTCTGCAGTGGTCGGGCATTGAGTCTTACTCAACTTCACACCTTGTAACACAGGCAAGAACCCTTTCTTTCCTTGATCCATTTTGAACTTCTTCAAAACTTTGTCAAGGTATGTGCTTTGTGAAAGTCCAATTAAACGTCTCGATCTATCTCTATAGATCTTGATGCCCAATATATAAGCAGCTTCACCGAGGTCTTTCATTGAAAACTCTTATTCAAATATCCTTTTATGCTATCCAGAAATTCTATATCATTTCCAATCAACAATATGTCATCCACATATAATATCAGAAATGCTATAGAGCTCCCACTCACTTTTTTGTAAATACAGGCTTCTCCAAAAGTCTGTATAAACCATATGCTTTGATCATACTATCAAAACGTTTATTACAACTCCGAGAGGCTTGCACCAGTCCATAAATGGATCACTGGAGCTTGCATACTTTGTTAGCTCCCTTTGGATCGACAAAACCTTCCGGTTGCATCATATACAACTCTTCTTCTAGAAATCCATTCAGGAATGCTGTTTTGACACCCATTTGCCAAATTTCATCATCATAAAATGCAGCAATTGCTAACATGATTCAGACAGACTTAAGCATCACTACGGGTGCGTGAGAAGATCTCATCGTAGTCAACTCCTTGAACTTGTCGAAAACCTTTTGCAACAAGTCGAGCTTTATAGACAGTAACATTACCATCAGCGTCAGTCTTCTTGAAGATCCATTTATTCTCGATGGCTTGCCGATCATCGGGCAAGTCAACCAAAGTCCACACTTGGTTCTCATACATGGATCGCATCTCAGATTTCATGGCTTCAAGCCATTTTGCGGAATCTGGGCTCACCATCACTTCTTCATAGTTCGTAGGTTCGTCATGGTCTAGCAACATAACCTCCAGAACAGGATTACCATACCACTCTAGTGCGGATGTTACTCTGGTTGACCTACGAGGTTCAGTAACAACTTGATCTGAAGTTTCATGATGATCATCATTAACTTCCTCACTAATTGGTGTAGACATCACAGGAACTAGTTTCTGTGATGAACTACTTTCCAATAAGGGAGCAGGTACTGTTACCTCATCAAGTTCTACTTTCCTCCCACTCACTTCTTTCGAGAGAAACTCCTTCTCTAGAAAGGATCCATTCTTAGCAACGAATGTCTTGCCCTCGTATCTGCGATAGAAGGTGTACCCAACAATTTCCTTTGGATATCCTATGAAGACACATTTCTCCGATTTGTGTTCGAGCTTATCAGGTTGAAGCTTTTTCACATAAGCATCACAGCCCCAAACTTAAGAAACGACAACTTTGGTTTCTTGCCAAACCATAGTTCATAAGGTGTCATCTCAACGGATTTTGATGGTGCCCTATTTAATGTGAATGCGGCCGTCTCTAAAGCATAACCCCAAAATGATAGCGGTAAATCAGTAAGAGACATCATAGATCCCACCATATCTAGTAAAGTACGATTACGACGTTTGGACACACCATTACGCTGTGGTGTTCCGGGTGGCGTGAGTTGCGAAACTATTCGACATTGTTTCAAATGTAGATCAAACTCGTAACTCAAATATTCTCCTCCACGATCAGATCATAGAAACTTTATTTTCTTGTTACGATGATTTTCAACTTCACTCTGAAATTCTTTGAACTTTTCAAATGTTTCAGACTTATGTTTCATTAAGTAGATATACCCATATCTGCTTAAATCATCTGTGAAGGTGAGAAAATAACGATACCCGCCGCGAGCCTCAACATTCATTGGTCCACATACATCAGTATGTATGATCTCCAACAAATCAGTTGCTCACTCCATAGTTCCGGAGAACGACGTTTTAGTCACCTTGCCCATGAGGCATGGTTCACAAGTACCAAGTGATTCATAATCAAGTGATTCCAAAAGTCCATCAGTTTGGAGTTTCTTCATGCGCTTTATACCAATATGACCCAAACGGCAGTGCCACAAATAAGTTGCACTATTATTATCAACTCTGCATCTTTTGGCTTCAACATTATGAATATGTGTATCACTACTATCGAGATTCATCAAAAATAGACCACTCTTTAAGGGTGCATGACCATAAAAGATATTACTCGTATAAATAGAACAACCATTATTCTCAGATTTAAATGAATAACCGTCTCGCATTAAACAAGATCCAGATATAATGTTCATGCTCAACGTTAGCACCAAATAACAATTATTTAGGTCTAAAATTAATCCCGAAGGTAGATGTAGAGGTAGCGTGCCGACGGCGATCACATCGACTTTGGAACCATTTCCCACGCGCATCGTCACCTCGTCCTTAGCCAGTGTTCGCTTCATCCGTAGTCCCTATTTTGAGTTGCAAATATTAGAAACAGAACCAGTATCAAATACCCAGGTGCTACTACGAGCTCTGGTAAGGTACACATCAATACCATGTATATCACATATACCTTTGTTCACCTTGCCATCCTTCTTATCCGCCAAATACTTGGGGAAGTTCCGCTTCCAATGACCAGTCTGTTTGCAGTAGAAGCACTCAGTCTCAGGCTTAGGTCCAGACTTGGGTTTCTTCTCCTGAGCAGCAACTTGTTTGCTGTTCTTCTTGAAGCACCCCTTCTTCTTCCCTTTGCCCTTTTTATTGAAACTGGCGGTCTTATTGACCATCAACACTTGATGCTCCTTTTTGATTTCTACCTCCGCACCCTTTAGCATTGCGAAGAGCTCGGGAATTGTCTTATTCATCCCTTGCATATTGTAGTTCATCACGAAGCTTTTGTAGCTTGGTGGCAGTGATTGAAGAACTCTGTCAATGACACTATCAACAGGAAGATTAACTCCCAGTTGATTCAAGTGATTATGATACCCAGACATTTTGAGTATATGCTCACTGACAGAACTATTCTCCTCCATCTTGCAGCTATAGAACTTATTGGAGACTTCATATCTCTCAATCCGGGCATTTTCTTGAAATATTAACTTCAACTCCTGGAACATCTCATATGCTCCATGACGTTCAAAACATTGTTGAAGTCTTGGTTCTAAGCCGTAAAGCATGGCACAGTGAACTATCGAGTAGTCATCAGCTTTGCTCTGCCAGGTGTTCATAACATCTGGTGTTGCTCCTGCAGCAGGTTTGGCACTTAGCGGTGCTTCCAGGACGTAATTCTTTTGTGCAGCAATGAGGTTAATCCTCAAGTTACGGAACCAGTCCGTGTAATTGCTACCATCATCTTTCAACTTTGCTTTCTCAAGGAACGCATTAAAATTCAATGTAACAACAACACGAGCCATCTATCTACACTACTAGGAAAAGGCTTATTAGTAGCACAGCTGTTTTGGCCATTAATGCCGCACTACAGGTGCGCCACTATCATCGCGCCACTAGTAACATATACTAATGGCGCACTCCTGGTGCGCCATTAGTATACCAGACTATAGTGGCGCACCAGGCAGTGTGCCATTAGTAAGTCACACGGTGCACCATTAGTATGCCTCCCAGGGGGCCATATTTACCTTGTGCTCTGGGTTACTAATGGCGCACTAACATATAATGCACCACTAGTGTTTTTATTGAAGTGCGCCACTAATGTTCTGTATGGTGCGCCACTAGTATGAATATTAGGAATTTTTTTCTTTTCTGATATTTTCACAGGTTACAAAATATATTACTACACAATATAGACATCACAACATATAAACAGCAGATTCATCAAATACAATAGAAGATTAGACTCCGAATACAATTCATCATATTAGTCTCCGAATTCAAAAGACCGAACAAAGTTAGAACATTACAAGTCTCGAGACCGTGAGTAGCAAGTTTGTGTTCACATTACAAGTCGATATCGATCATCTAAACTACCATCACATAGAAGAGAGCTGCGGTCATCACGATGAGCATCATCGCGATGAAACTAGTCTTCATCTGGTTCCCCCTCCGTTCCCTCCTCTCTCCCGCTAGATAGCGCGCGTATCTAGCTTCTGCCTCCGCCCTAGTGGTGTACCCTTTGTAACTGTTACCGCTGAAACGGTGAACCTGTCTCCGACACTCCTCCTAGTCGTCGTAGACTCCGGGAACCTTACCCTTGTACACGACATACAACGGCATCTCTATGCACTAGCCAAACAAAATGTTAGTAGAAATTCACAGACAATACATAAGAAATATATAAGTATGCAACAAAAGGATCGGAAGAGAAAAGCAAGACATTAATAGCACTATTCATGGTCCTACTAATAAATAGCATTGATTACATATAAGTTGAACGACTGTCCAAACCAAAGAGACATACACGTTCATTAAAGTTTAATTACAATATGAGCTAATCGATATTTCAGAACTACACATAGCATCACTACTTTCGACTCGACTCAGGGACCGGAGCATGGATGAAGCCGCTGTCTTTCGTGATGGTCATGAAATCGCGGACGTTGTCAGCCTCCATTTGTAGTGTTGTGTCTATCTCACTGTTGGACGGTTGATATCTGAGGTAGAACTGCCCCGAGGTACGAAGGACATCTTGATGGATGATTTCCGCAAACTCCGACTAGATGCGAAAGAATTCTTGTCTGATGTCCGCGTCCTGGATTGCCGACAAGCTTGCGGCCCAATCTTTGAGATTATTTGGTAGCAGAAGGTGATTATGGTCCCGTACGATCGCCCGCATGTGATGGAGGGTGTAGTAGGCATCCTTATGACCGCCAGGCGGCTGCTTGACGCAGGGGAACGTCGTAGTGTGGGCGAACACGTGCTTGCCCTACCTACGAAATGGCTTGGTGAATGTGCCTCCAGATCTGGCGTAGCTGGGGAGAACATCATCAAGAACTTTCTTGATATTTGTGTAGTCTTTCTTCGACTGACGGTCTGAGTCGAAATACGTGGCCATGGAATATTTCGGGCTTAAGAGGATGAGTGTGCAATGTGTGTCACTGCACAAAACACGGAATGTTAGAAAAAAAGAACGATCAAAATCTAAGAAATCATATGCTACGAGGCGGTGAGGGATGACTTACTTGGGAAAGTAAGGCACGAGGAAGTTATCCTTATCTGGGTTTGCCAGAATGACGCCTTCGAGGTATGAACTCGCGACTTGCCGGTCCCTAGCGCTGCCCAAGATCTTGGCACGCATGTAGAAGGGGTTGACTATCACGATGTCTGGGGTCTTGTCTCTAATGATCTGCATCTCCATACTCAATGAAAATAGCCGAACGAAGGTGTAGTGCAGCGTATGAAGGTTAAACATAGCGAAGATGTCATCAAACCGCAGGGACGATCATACCCTCGATGGCGCTGTCGACAAAGCCATTGCCCCCTGGCACCTTGGCAACGAAAACCGGGTATGCCACATCATTCTCGGAGAGACGCTGCTTCTCCAAAGAAAGAACACTGTCATGCAGACTCCGCATAGCACCGGTTGCAGCATTGAGCAGATTAGTTGGTAGCATCGGCCTACCCGCCACATGCACCCTCCTCGAGATATCCTTAGATGTAGGTGGCCCGTCCTGAGCACAGATCATACTCGGTGCCGGCTGGCTCGCACCCTTGTTAGTATTTCTTTTTTGTCCCTTCTTCTTCTGCTGTAATGGGATCGAGTTCTGCTCACAGACAACCTTCTTGAGTGTGTTGGGGCTGATAATATTTCGCACCTCGGCTATCTGAGGCTCGGTGAAGGCGGCATCTGGAGGCGTCTCCTGAGGAACTGAACGCCAGATGACTCCTGTTGCAACTGGGTTTCTCCGCGGTACCAGCTAGATCGTCTTTTGCAGGGTTGGGTTCTTGAGAAGGAGTCCCCAAGAATTCGTCACCGTACCCATGTTCGTTGAAGTACATATCAACGTTGGTAAATGTACCGTCATTGTCGTCGTTGGCGTCGTCCGGATCCTGTGCCATATGCATGTCCGGATCTTGTGCCATATCCATGTCTGGCATGTCCGGTAGCGTTGCGGGGGTCTTGCCATGGCTTGGCGCCGACACGACTGGCGGTGTTGTCTGTGGGGTGGTGTCCCCCGCCCCCAAACGAATCTGGCTCTTCGGCTAAATCATGGGCCAGTTTATGCAGGCGCTGAGGGTCATCACATCATCTTCGTCAGCCCCATGCGGTCGATACAGAGGTAACATGTCGACGAAGCCCGGCAGCACCTGAACCAGTTGAACCCTATAAACGGTGGGTGGCATCTGATTATCGTGGAACATGCGGCTGCCCCTGCCCTTGGCGACATCGACCAACTCGTCGTTCACGAAGTGCAGGAGAGTGCACGGAACGTCGGTGGCGCCTGCGAAAACATGTAGGGTGTCAGGGATGCCCAGTCAAAGGCAAGGAGATGAAGTCATCGGCCGAGAGGCTTAATTAGTTACTGTGATGGCGTCGAGCTCGGCTAATGTCGAGGCACCGCCAACGGCGGGTGTGCAAGTGACGGAGGGGCCGCTTGCTGCCGAGGTGTCGGCCGGCGTATTCTTCCCACACCCGGGTGTATTAAGCTGCAATGCCGGCGCCGACGCCGAAGACACCAATGCCGCCTCCGCCGGAGACACCAATGGTGCCGCTGGCGCGTTGCGCGAGTTGCTTCCCGTGAAGCTGGGAATCGGGGGGGCCCCTGTTGGCCGCCCGCAATCCACGCCTGCAGCCCCTCAAGCAAGGTAGGCATAATGGCAGTGATCGTCGCTCCCAGTTGGTCTCGCACTTGCTCTTCGACTATCTTCGGAATCCACGCCACTTATGCCTTGAGCTCTTAAACCTCGCGCTCCTGGCTTTCCAAGCTGGTGTTTCTCTCCTTTCGCCTAGTAGTATAGTATTCCGACCATTTTGTGGACAAGCCTTTTCCGGCCACATGACTAGCTGACGTCGGCTTACTGAGCTTATCCTTGTTTTTCATTACGTTCAACGCCCTATTTAAAGGGGTTTCGAAAGGGGAGCTCTGAGATGACCCCGCGCTACTGCTTTCAGTTTCCCGCGAAAGGAACGTGAACCATTTAGAAAATTGGCTTCATTAATTAGAATGCAACCATATGGAGCTAATTATGCGGGGGTGTATTCCTTACCAGAACAAGCTCAAGCGCCTTTGTCTTCGGATTGGTAAGCTCCTTGGTTACCGGGTCCACCTTGTACCGGGCCCTGACATAGTTCCTGGTCTGCTTGCCACGATATTTCTCGAAGAGGGGCGGTAGGCCTTGCTCAGCACACTCCGCGTCCTCCTTGTCCCATATAGGTTCCGCCACTCTATAACCGCCGGGACCGAGCTTGTGGACCCCTAAGTTCAAGTCCCGCATATCTTTCCCCCACTGACTTGATTCCACGGTTGCGTCGCTCTTGCACTTGATCTTGAACTCCAAGTAGTCATCTTCGCTGATTGAAGGATGTTTCTCCTTGATCTTCTCATAACTATCACCTTTTTCAATCATTCTCTTCACCGCAGCTCTCCAAGTAGCCAGGGCCGTGCTCATCTTCGTGAGGGCGGCACTGTTCACTTTATTCCCTGAGAGGCGTGTGTTTGCGAAGTCACCGGGGAACTTGTATCGTTCGTGCAGCTTCGTGAAGAGGAGGTTGCGCAAATTCCCTCGGTCATGATGCCTTAGGTTCTCGGTGTTGATCGAGACGGTGCTCCCGATAATGCACCCGAGCTGTCCCCCGTACCCCTTGACTATTTTTGGGGGCGCCGCTGGATGCCCGTCGGAGGACACTTCAGTAAATTCCTCGACGGTGCCGAGCACGTTCGGGTGCCGGTCCTTCCGTTGCCTCTTCGGTTGGCTGCCATTTGTGCGTGCGCTGGCATCATCAGTGGTGTCATCCTCGGCGGCACCATCAGTGGTGTCATCCCCGACGCCACTAGGGGTTGTGTAGTCAGGATCGGTGTCTTCCGTGGCGTCCTCATAGTGGTGAGGTTCTTCCTCCATCTCCTGGGACATCTCCAGAATGCCTTGCCGCCCGAACCGCCGGACTCATCGTTGTGGGCCATGTTTCGCTCTAAATAGGAAAAAAGTTTGGTCAAAAAGTTGGTTATTGTCAAGGAACAAGATCTCATAATTTAGGGTTTGTGACGAATTATCATAGTCTCATCATTTAGGGTTTGTCGACATGGACGCATCCTAAAAGCTAAGCTTTTATCACTTAGGGTTTGTCGACGCGAGGCACCCTAAAAGCCTAAGCTTTCATCATTTAGGTTTTTATCGACACCGAGGCACCCTAAAAGCCAAGGTTTTATCATTTAGGGTTTTTCGACGCTGAGGCACCCTAAATGCTAAGTTAAGTTTTCATCATTTAGTGCTTATCGATGCCGAGGCACCCTAGGTTTACTGATATATATGGGTACTCTAAATGGCTGATCACATCGGCAGCATCGCCTACTCGAGTGCCTAGGAAAATAGCGCTGGTGCTTCCGATCATGCTACCCCCTCATAGCCAGAGAAACAGAGAAGGCCACTTGCAGGTTAAACTATCCCAAATAGAGTATTATATCACAGGCACACACATATGTATATATATCACACATACTTGAGTTAACACAGACTACAAAATGAAACAAGTTTACAAGGTTGGATACACATATATGGTGATAGATAGAGTAATAACTATGAGTTGATATCAACACTTCTATATGTATAACACAAGAGGCAGTTGATCCTACTTAATTAAGTACTAAGATACCCCGGCCCATGCATTAGTCGCAAGTACCCCATATGTCCTATTTTTAGCAAAGTCATGCTAAAATTCACGGAAAATTTCAGCATGACCTTTGCTGAAAATAGGACATATGGAGTACCCGAATTTGCCGGAACGGAAGTTAATCGACATTCCGGCAAACTCAAGGGCCTCTCGGGGTACCTGCAAAATCATCACGACATGATGGTCGGAGACAAAACCCAGCAAACTAGCACCACAATGTGCCTCTACTTTCATATGGATGAAAAGGCCACAGACCATATGGTCCTCTGCTTTCATATGGACAAAAATCAGCTCAACTTGCAAACAAGAATCAGCCAAGACAAGAGAGGTGGCCATGGCCAGCAGCACACTGAACATCCAAACATCACTTCAGTGCATACTACACTTCAAAGCCAACTGATCATCATAGGCAGTATATGTATCAGCAGCAAAGGACAAACAATGCTATATAATAGGAAGAAGAATAATTGCAAACTAATTGTACATATAAAAAGGGCAAGAACACAAATATGATCATCTGAAATGAAGTTTGAATATAACAGCAGCAGACTAGAACTTTGTTCTCAAAGTGAGGTAAAAGTGCTAGTAAATGTAATTTCTTGAGACCACAATTGTAGTTCTCTTGCAGCACTCAACCAAATAAGCAAGCAGCAGGCAACCAAAAGTGCTCGTATATAACTAACAAGTGTAACATAGATAGAACTGGATTCTATGTCAGACTTTCAACAGGAACAGTTAATATCCATGACACGATAGACCAGTGAACTACATGTAGACCTTAAAGGTTCCAACAACACGATAGACCAATGGGCTACATGAGCAAAATTATTTAATAGTCATCTATGTCACCTAGTACTATCTTATTAAGCAGAACATGCTAACATGTGAATTATGGTTAAAAAAGTTACTCCTGAAAAAACACCTTACAAAGCTAGAGAGAGAGCACTACTTCTGAATGTTCTAAGAGCAATGAAAAGACTTGCTCACATAGCGGTATGGACTATGCACTGACCATAGTTAGCAACGACAGAATAATTATTTGGAGTGTGGAATTTGCAACCCATACAACACTCATTCTATATTTTTCCCAGCTCACCCAAAGCCTAAAAATATGTTGAGGAGACACACAACATACGAATCTACACATAGGTTTTCATGCTGGGATTTATCCATAAGAATTAGAAACATAGAAGCAGCATATGCAAGTAAGTTTACTTCTTTACCTCTGGTTACAGGGAGGAGGGGAAGAGCAGAGACTCAAGGCGTGCTCCTGCTGCTCGAGGTGGATGGGGATGGCGGATGCAGGCAGAGGTGGAGCTCCTGCTGCTCGAGGCGGACCCGGGGGCGGTGAGGCTCCTGCGTTGGCCGTTGGCGGTGGTTGACGAGGGGCAGCGCCGGTGCGCGGCGGCGGTGCCATCAAACCCTAAATCGCGAGGAGGCCTGCTCGAGGAGGAAGCGCGCGAGGATGGTGGCTGCCGGTGGAGTGGCTCAGCGACGACAGTGCTCGACGGCGCTGCTCTGGAGTGGGGCGACGACGGTGGTAGCTGCTCTGGAGTGGGGCGACGATGGTGGATGGGTTGTTGGGGCGGCAGAGAGGATGGTGGAGGGGCTACCCTGATGGGGATTGGGGATTTTAGTCGAGGAAGGGATAGCAATGGCGCACCACCTAGCGGTGCGCCATAAGTAACTTTTTTTTGGATAGCAATGGCGCACCACCTAACGGTGCGCCATAAGTAACTTTTTTTTGGATAGTAATGGCGCACCACCCAGCGGTGCGCCATAAGTAACTTTTTTTTGTATATCAATGGCGCACCACCCAGCGGTGCGCCATAAGTAACTTTTTTTTGTATATCAATGGCGCACCACCCGACGGTGCGCCATTAGTAATTTTTTAATTATTATTATTATTATTATTATTATTATTTGTTGCATCTAATACTTTTTTAGAAAATGAATATGAAACAGTAATATTTTTTTATAAAAACAGTAATAATTTTTTTAAAAATATCATCAAATTTGTTATTTGAAAATATTTATGAATATGAAAAAATAATCATCAAAATTTTTATTTGAAAAATATAATCAAATTTGTTATTTGAAAATATCATAAAATTAGTTTTTTTTGGATTTTTAGTTGCATTCATTTGTGAATTCGTAAAACATTTATGAATATGAAAAAATATCATCAAATTTGAAAAATATTCATGAATTCAAAAAGTGCCCATGAAATTTAAAAATATTCATGAGTTCAAAAAATATTAACAAATTCAATACTTTTTGTGAGTTAGAAATTCAATACCATAATAAACATAAATAAATATTCATGAGGACTAGAACAGAAGAAATATCATTTCAATATGTCGAAATACAATCGAGAAATGAAGACTACGATTTAAATACAATCGATCTTAGCTAGCTATCTTTTCACAATCTTCTTGCCCTTCTTTTTCGCAAATGGAGTTCTTCTGTGGAACGGACGTCCTTTAGGTAGGGTGGTCCTGCTTCTTCTTGTGGTGTGTGGCACTTCATCGTCGTCGTCATGTTCATCTTCGGGTCGCCGTACTTGTCGAAGTCTTGCTCATTGGCTACTCCATCCATTCCGATGATCTTCCTTTTGCCTCTCCTCACGACAACACGACTGGGCTTTGACGGGTCGGTAATGAAGAAGCATTGGTCCACTTGGGAAGCCAGTACCCATGGCTCATTTTTCGCGGTGACGTTTGCGCCCGCGGTCTTGGATTTGGCTTCGGGTATAACCATGGTGGTGAAATACCGGTCTTCTTTTAGGACGCTCTTGGCCCATCTGACACGGAACATCGGGACCTTCTCTCCAGCGTAGCTCAGCTCCCAGATCTCCTCGATCCTTCCGTAGTATCTGTCCTTGTCGTTACCGGTGTAGGATTCCATCGTTACCCCGGAGTTCTGATAACCATCGCTCTTCATGTCCTTGTCCTCGGTGTAGAATGTGTAGCCGTTGATATCGTACGCCTCATAGGTCATCAGGTTGTGCTCGGCGCCCTGTGACAAGGCGAATATGAGTTGTTCTTCCGTGGAAGAATCCTCATGTAAAGGGTATGACAGAAGCTTCTGCTTGAACCAACGCGTGAAACATGAGTTGTGCTCTTTGCACTACAAAAAAGGCACATCTGTGACATTTTGGGCCGAACAAATTTTTTTCTTGTTATACATATGACACTTCTATGATGATAATTGTGACAAAACCCGGTATCATCATAGATGTGGTGGGCTCCTACTTCTATGACAAAAAATCATGACAGAAAATAGGCTTTTCGTCCTGGGTCGGCCGGAGACGCAGCTGCATGACATTCTTTGGGCCGTCCATGACGGAAAAAACCGTGGTAGAAATGAGGGCGAGGAAAATTTTGGTGAGTTCCCGGTTACGGTGGGAGGTCGGGGGCCGAGCGATGCGCGTTTCTCTCGTACACGTACGCGCGTGTGTGCGAGGCGTTGGCTCTAACTGAACCCGAGCGAGGCATTGGGCTCTAACTGAACCCGAGCGATTGCACTGCAGGCTACGCGTTACTGAACCCGAGCGATCGATCGATGGCTGTTAACTGAACCCGATCGAGCGATTCCTTCGCTACTGCTGCTAACTGAAGCCGATCGATTGGATGAATAGTGAGCGTTGCGGGGGGGGTTGGATGAACAGTGAGCGGTGGCGTTGCCTCTGGATGAACAGGACCCCGTGGTGTGGAGGGCTGGATGAACAGTAGACGGTGGAGGGGTGCCCGTGGAGGGGTGGTTGAACAGGACCCCGTGGTGTGGAGGGCTGGATGAACAGTAGACGGTGGAGGGGTGGTTGAACAGTAGCCGGTGGAGTAGCGCGCGGTGGAGGCTGGATGAACAGGAGCCCGTGGAGGCTGGAGGAGGTCGACGGTAGCCCGTGGAGGCTGGAGGAGGTCGACGGTGGAGATGAACAGTATCCCGTGGAGTCCCGTTTTGCGGTACGCCACACCCCTCCCGATGAACAGGACCCCCGTTTCGACCAACAGGAGGTCCGTTTCGTCCGTTTTGCGGTACGCCACACCCCTCCCGATCAACAGGACCCCGTTTCGACCGTAGGAGGTCCGTTTCTCCGTTTTGCGGTACGCCACACCCCTCCCGATCAACAGGACCCCGTTTCGACCGTAGGAGGTCCGTTTCCTCCGTTTTGCGGTACGCCAGACCCCTCCCGATCAACAGGACCCCGTTCAGGCCTCGTTTCCATCGCCTGTTCCGTCCAAGCCCTCCCGATGAACACGACACGCATTCCGTTCCGACCCAGCCGGTTGGCTCCCACGCGTTCTGTTGCCTCCCGATGAACAAGACACATTCCGTTGCCTCCCCATGAACACGACGTATTCCGTTGCCTCCCCATGTACACGACGACGACGCTGTTTCTCCGTTCCGACCCAGCCATGTACACGAGCCCTGGTCGTACGTATGCGCGAGTAGGCGTTCAAGACCCCACCCGTATGTACACATACGTGGCCGTATTTTCTTTCTTGCACCTTGGCCGCTGTACGTACGTGTACATGCTATGTGCACGCCTCTACTACGACACGTATGCGCCTCTACTACGACACGTGCGCGCCTCTACATCCACCAATATATATGTATGTACACATTCGCGACCAGAATGACAACGCTACATACGCTTTGACCAGGTGGGTCCCGACTGTCAGGCACTTCCTTGCCTGCGAAGATGTAGCTGGTGGGTCCCAGCAGTCAGGGGGGCGAATCATTTTTTTTGCCTGGACGCACTTCCTTGCATGCGAAGATGTAGCTGGTGGGTCCCAGTAGTCAGGGGCAAACGTTTTTTTCGCGAAATAGGGTGGCCCATCCGGTGGGTCCCCGCTGTCAGGTGTAGGAATAATTATTTTGCACGTAATAAGGAGGCACTTTCTTGCTGCGGCCGTGGACCCAGCTTACAACCTCTCCACGTACAGTCCCCGTCCGATGGAAGCCGTTCCTTGACCACGTTGACCATGCCGCGCCGGAGAGCCACTAGGGCGGTGGATGACGGCGAGGCCTAGGAAGGGGACTAACGCGGAGCCGGGGAAGATGTGGCAGTGGATGTCCACGTGTAGAGGAGTACGAGGTTCACTGGTTCGCTCGGTGTGAGGTTGCCATCGCCGCAGAGTAACAGGGGGTGTGTGAGTAGAGGGATGGCCTGGCCAGCGGTGGGAGTAGTAGGGGGCGGTGAGGCCTCCGCCGCATCGCAGCCGCCACGGGAGGCAGGAGCACGAGGCACGACCAGGCGCTGGTTTGGGCGGCTGGAGCAAGAAGACCAGAGGTTGAAGAAGCACTACGGCCGTTGGATGGACATCGTACGTCACTGGAGCTAGAATCGTGCATTATTGACTAAGTTGACAAAGCCCTCCGTCCCCGTCAACTTAGTAGGCCCACAAGTCAGCCTGCCACTATACTGGGTCCCAGCTAACAGGGGGAGTACATTTATTTTGTGCGTAATAAGGAGGCACTTCCTTGTGCGTGCGAAGATATAGCTGGTGGGTCCGAGCTGTCAGCGGCGGTAACGTTTATTTTTTTGCAAAATACAGAGGCCCTTTCGGTGGGTCCCTGATGTCAGGTGGAGGAATCATTATTTTGCGCGTAATAAGGAGGTATTTCCTTGCGTGCGGCCGTGGACCCAGCTGTCGTCCTCTCCCCGTACAGTCCACTTCAGATGCATGTCGGTCGTTGACCACGTTGACCAGGCCGCGCCGAGAGCAACAAGGCGGTGGACGACGGCGAGGCCTAGGAAGGAACGATACAGAGGCAGGGAAGACTCGGCAGTTGTTTCCCACGCGGAGGGGAGTAATGACTGTACGAGGGTTTACTGGTTCATCTGCCGTCGCCGGAGAATAATAGCAGGTGTGGGTTAGTAGAGGGATGGCTAGGCCAGCGATGGGATTACGGTGGGGCGGTGAGGTGATACGTCTCCAACGTATCTATAATTTTTGATTGCTCCATGCTATATTATCTACTGTTTTGGATGTTTATGAGCTTTATTATACACTTTTATATCATTTTTGGGACTAACCTATTAACCCAGAGCCCAGTGCCAGTTTATGTTTTTACCCTTTTTAGAATATCGCAGAAAAGGAAATCCAAACGGAGTCCAATTGACCTGAAACTTCACGGAACTTAATTTTGGATCAGATGAAGCCTAGAGGACTTGGAGTGCACGTCAGGGGATCTACGAGGAGGCCACGAGGCAGGGGGGCGCGCCCACCCCCCTGGGCGCACCCTCCACCCTCGTGGGCCCCTCGTTCCCCCCTGACATATTTCTTCCACCTATATATATCCACATACCCTAAAACTATCGGGGAGGACAATAGATCGGGAGTTCCGCCGCCAGAAGCCTCCGTAGCCACCGAAAGCCAATCTAGACCCGTTCCGGCACCCTGCCGGAGGGGGCGAATCCCTCTCCGGTGGCCATCTTCATCATCGGTGCTCTCCATGACGAGGAGGGAGTAGTTCTCCCTCGGGGCTGAGGGTATGTACCAGTAGCTATGTGTTTGATCTCTCTCTCTCTCTCTCTCTCTCTCTCTCTCTCTTTCTCTCTCTCGTGTTCTTGATTTGGATCTTGATGTATCGCGAGCTTTGCTATTATAGTTGGATCTTATGTTTCTCCTCCCCCTCTACTCTCTTGTAATGGATTGAGTTTCCCCTTTGAAGTTATCTTATCGGATTGAGTCTTTAAAGATTTGAGAACACTTGATGTATGTCTTGCTGCGTGATATCTGTGGTGACAATGGATGTGATTCACTTGATGTATGTTTTGTTGATCAACTTGCGGGTTCCGCCCATGAACCTATGCATAGGGGTTGGCACACGTTTTCGTCGTGATTCTCCGGTAGAAACTTTGGGGCACTCTTTGAGGTTCTATGTGTTGGTTGAATAGATGAATCTGAGATTGTGTGATGCATATCGTATAATCATACCCACGGATACTTGAGGTGACATTGGAGTATCTAGGTGACATTAGGGTTTTGGTTGATTTGTGTCTTAAGGTGTTATTCTAGTACGAACTCTAGGGCTGTTTGTGACACATATAGGAATAGCCCAACGGATTGATTGGAAAGAATAACTTTGAGGTGGTTTCGTACCCTACCATAATCTCTTCATTTGTTCTCCACTATTAGTTACTTTGGAGTGAGTCTTTGTTGCATGTTGAGGGATAGTTATGTGATCCAATTATGTTAGTATTGTTGAGGGAACTTGCACTAGCGAAAGTATGAACCCTAGGCCTTGTTTCAACGCATTGCAATACTGTTTGTGCTCACTTTTATCATTAGTTACCTTTCTGTTTTTATATTTTCAGATTACATAAACTATTATCTACTATCCATATACCACTTGTATCACCATCTCTTCGCCGAACTAGTGCACCTATACAATTTACCATTGTATTGGGTGTGTTGGGGACACAAGAGACTCTTTGTTATTTGGTTGCAGGGTTGCTTGAGAGAGACCATCTTCGTCCTACGCCTCCTACGGATTGATAAATCTTAGGTCATCCACTTGAGGGAAATTTGCTACTGTCCTACAAACCTCTGCACTTGGAGGCCCAACAACGTCTACAAGAAGAAGTTGTGTAGTAGACATCAAGCTCTTTTCTGGCGCTGTTGCCGGGGAGGTGAGTGCTTGAAGGTATATCTTTAGATCTTGCAATCGAGTCTTTTAGTTTCTTGTTTTATCACTAGTTTAGTTTATAAAATAAAACTATAAAAAAGGGAATTGAGTTTGTCTCATACGCTTCACCTTTTTAATATCTTTCGTAAGTATGATGGAAAGGAAAATTGTGCTCAAGTGCTAGAAGAAGAAATCTATAAAATGTTTGGCACTAAATCTTTGAATGATGAGCATGATTGCAATGTTGTTAGTACGAATTCTTTGAATATCCATGATACTAATGATGATTGCACTAGTTATGATGTCTCCTATAAACATGTCAATTTTTGTGGAGTACATTGGGTTTGTATGAACACACCAAATAGGGAAGATAGATATTACAAGAGGCATAAGCATTTAGAAACTAAATGGTTGCAAGAAAGTCTAGATGATTGTGTTGAAAATATATATTTTCTTAGCCATACTTGTGAACTTTGCAGTGAGCATGATCATTTCAATACCCAATGCAAATTGTTTCATGATCGTATCGTGTCCAAAAATTGTGATGACTTGATTTCCCTTGCACATCATAATGAACTTAGTTTGCTCTTGGGTTATGAAGAAATGAAACGTATAACTAAGGATATTCCAAAATTTGCCCTTGATAGAGTTCTTCAATTTGATCTAGAGGAAATTTATATGTATTGTGCGGTGAATTGTATTGAAAATCCTTATATTGGCAACTACATAAAGAAAAGAAAACAAATAGAAGATGAAGAGAATACTAATGAAAGGGAAGAGACTTCCCAATATCCTCCTATTATTTCTTATGATGAATCAGGTAACGAGGAGGAGCCTCCTATTCAACCAATCTCATTAATAAGGAGCTCCAAAAAGAGGATTGAACCCACACATGATGTTGTGAAGAAGAAGAGAAGAAAAAGGAAGAGAGGTAAAAATATATCTCTCTCAAATAATGCTGCTCCTATTACTATTGTGCCTCAAGAAAATATAATTGTGGAAGATAATGATACTTCTTATGATCTTGCAAATCTTTTTGGCACTTGCTTGGAAGAATATGATAATTGCTATACTATTGGTGCTATCCATACTATTAATGATGAGAGTGATTATGCTTATAATATGAAAAGGCCCAAGCTTGGGGATGCTATGTTTGATGAAGATGATGTTTTTGAGAATATATTTGCTGCAATTAATGTTTGTCCCAAGCTTGGGGATGCTACGCCTAATGAAGATGATATTTTTAGTCTCCCAAGTTTTGATATGCAAATTTATAATGATGATAGCATGCCTCCTACTTATGATAATTATTGTGATGATACATATGCTTTAAAAAGTAGTGAGGATTATATTTATAAAACTTGTCATGATTATGGTTACCCCTTTTCTGAACGTTACTCTTTTAATGTGGAAACAATTTATAGTATTCAAGTCTCTTATGATACTCCCACTATTCCGATTGAAAAGAAATTTGCTTATGTGGAGAGTAATAAAATTTCGATGCTTGTAGATCATGAAAAGAATGCTTTAGGTGCTGGTTATATTGGTGAATTCATTCATGATGCTACTGAAAATTATTATGAGGGAGGAACA
The DNA here is from genome assembly GCF_003073215.2 of Triticum urartu. Classification (NCBI taxonomy): domain Eukaryota; kingdom Viridiplantae; phylum Streptophyta; class Magnoliopsida; order Poales; family Poaceae; genus Triticum; species Triticum urartu. The sequence goes on along the minus strand of NC_053027.1, from coordinate 40,551,579 downwards.
TATGCTTGTAGGAATTGCAATAATATCAAGTTTCCTCTCTATGTGCTTAAAGTTTTGAAGTTATGCTTGTTTTGCCCTCCTATGCTAGTTGATTATTGTTCCCATAAGTTGTTTGATCAAAAAAACACTATGAATAGAAAGAGGGTTAGGCTTAAATGTTCTAGTAATATTCTTCATGATGCTCTCTTTATGTTCCAATTCTTATCTTTTATGTGAGCATCGTTGAAATCATCATGCCTAGCTAGAGGCGTTAAACGATAGCGCTTGTTGGGACACAACCCAACTTTTATTTTGTTCCTGTTTAGTAATAAATAATTCATCTAGCCTCTGATTAGATGTGGTTTTATGCTTTTAATTAGTGTTTGTGTCAAGTAGAACCTTTGGGAAGACTTGGGGAAAGTCTTGTTGATCATGCTGTAAAAAACAGAAACTTTAGCGCTCACGAGAATTGCTGCCATTTTTATTTGGAGAGTGATATTTAGTTAATTATTTTTGTAGATGATTAATATATAAATTCCTCACGTCCAGCAATTTATTTTAGAATTTGTGTGGTTCCAGAAGTTTGCGTTAGTTACAGATTACTACAGACTGTTCTATTTTTGACAGATTCTGTCTTTCGTGTGTTGTTTGCTTATTTTGATGAATCTATGGCTAGTAAAATAGTTTATAAACCATAGAGAAGTTGGAATAAAGTAGGTTTAACACCAATATAAATAAATAATGAGTTCATTACAGTAACTTGAAGAGGTCTTTTGTTTTCTTTCGCTAACGGAGCTTACGAGTTTTCTGTTAAGTTTTGTGTTGTGAAGTTTTCAAGTTTTGGGTAAGGATTCGATGGACTATGGAATAAGGAGTGGCAAGAGCCTAAGCTTGAGGATTCCCAAGGCACCCCAAGGTAATATTCAAGGACAACCAAAAGCCTAAGCTTGGGGATGCCCCAGAAGGCATCCCCTCTTTCGTCTTCGTTCAGCGGTAACTTTACTTGGAGCTATATTTTTATTCGCCACGTGATATGTGTTTTTCTTTGAGCTTAATTTCATTTTATTTTGTTTCGCTTGCTGTTTAAATAAAATACCAAGATCTGAAATTATTAAATGTTCGAGAGTCTTCACATAGTTGCATAATTATTCGACTACTCATTGATCTTCACTTATACCTTCCGGAGTAGTTTGTCATTTGCTCTAGTGCTTCACTTGTAGCTTTTTAGAGCACGGTGGTGGTTTTGTTTTATAGAGACTATTGATCTCTCATGCTTCACTCAGATTATTTTGAGAGTCTTAAATAGGATGGTAATTTGCTTAAATAATCCTAATATGCTAGGTATTCAAGATTAGTAAAACTTTCTTATGAGTGTTTTGAATACTAAGAGAAGTTTGATGCTTGATGATTGTTTTGAGATATGGAGGTAATAATATCAAAGTCGTGCTAGTTGAGTAGTTGTGAATTTGAGAAATACTTTTGTTGAAGTTTGCAAGTCCCGTAGCATGCACGTATGGTAAACGTTATGTAACAAATTTGAAACATGAGGTGTTCTTTTATTGTCCTCCTTATGAGTGGCGGTCGGGGACGAGCGATGGTCTTTTCCTACCAATCTATCCCCCTAGGAGCATCCGCGTAGTGCCGAGGTTTTTGATGACTTGTAGATTTTTGCAATAAGTATGTGAGTTCTTTATGACTAATGTTGAGTCCATGGATTATACGCACTCTCACCCTTCCATCATTGCTAGCCTCTTTGGTACCGTGCATTGCCCTTTCTCACATTGAGAGTTGTCGCAAACTTCGCTGGTGCATCCAAAACCCGTGATATGATACACTATTTCACACATAAACCTCCTTATATCTTCCTCAAAACAGCCACCATACCTACCTATTATGGCATTTCCATAGCCATTCCGAGATATATTGCCATAAAAATTTCCACCATTCCGTTAATCATGACACATTCATCATTGTCATGTTTCTTAGAATGATCATGTAGTTGACATAGCATTTGTGGCAAAGCTACCGTTCGTAATTATTTCATACATGTCACTCTTGGTTCATTGCATATCCCGGTACACCGCCGGAGGCATTCATATAGTCATACTTTGTTCTAGTATCGAGTTGTAATCATTGAGTTGTAAATAAGTAGAAGTGTGATGATCATCATTTTCTAGAGCATTGCCCCAAGTGAGGAATAAAAAAATAGAAAGGCCATAAAATAAGAAGGCCCAAAAAAAGAGAAATGCCATAAAAAAAAGAGAAGGCCCAAAAAAATGATCAGAAAAAATGAAAATGAGAGAAAAAAAGAGAAGGGACAATGCTACTATCCTTTTCCACACTTGTGCTTCAAAGTAGCACCATAATCTTCATGATAGAGAGTCTCTTGTTTTGTCACTTTCATATACTAGTGGTAATTTTCATTGTATAACCTGGCTTGTATATTCCAACAATGGGCCTCCTCAAGTGCCCTAGGTCTTCGTGAGCAAGCAAGTTGGATGCACACCCACTTAGTTTCTTTTGTTGAGCTTTCATACATTTATAACTCTAGTGCATCCATTGCATGGCAATCCCTACTCCTTGCATTAACATCAATCGATGGGCATCTCCATAGCCCATTGATTAGCCTCGTTGATGTGAGACTTTCTCCTTTTTGTCTTCTCCACATAACCCCCATCATCATATTCTATTCCACCCATTGTGCTATGTCCATGGCTCACGCTCATATATTGCGTGAAAGTTTATAGGTTTGAGATTACGAAAGTATGAAACAATTGCTTGGCTTGTCATCGGGGTTGTGCATGATGAGAGCATTCTTGTGTGACGAAAATGGAGCATGACTAAACTATATGATTTTGTAGGGATGAACTTTCTTTGGACATATTATTTTGAGAGGACATAATTGCTTAGTTAGTATGCTTGAAGTATTATTATTTTTATGTCAATATGAACTTTTATCTTGAATCTTTCGAATCTGAATATTCATGCCACAGTTAAGAAGAATTACATTGAAATCATACCAAGTAGCACATCGCATAAAAATTTCTATTTTTATCATTTACCTACTCGAGGACGAGGAGGAATTAAGCTTGGGGATGCTGATACGTCTCCAACGTATCTATAATTTTTGATTTCTCCATACTATATTATCTACTGTTTTGGATGTTCATGAGCTTTATTATACACTTTTATATCATTTTTGGGACAAACCTATTAACCTAGAGCCTAGTGCCAGTTTCTGTTTTTACCTTGTTTTAGAATATGGCAGAAAAGGAAAACGAAACGGAGTCCGTTTGACCTGAAACTTCACGGAACTTATTTTTGGATCAGAAGAAGCCCAGAAGACTTGAAGTGCACGTCAGGGGATCTACGAGGAGGCCACGAGGCAGCGCGCCCTCCACCCTCGTGGTCCCCTCGTGGCCCCCCTGACGTATTTCTTCCGCCAATATATATCCATATACCCTAAAGCTATCGGGGAGCACAATAGATCGGGAGTTCTGCCGCCAGAAGCCTCCGTAGCCACCGAAAGCCAATCTAGACCCGTTCCGGCACCCTGCCGAAGGGGGCAATCCCTCTCCGGTGGCCATCTTCAACATCCCGGTGCTCTCCATGACGAGGAGGGAGTAGTTCTCCCTCGGGGCTGAGGGTATGTACCAGTAGCTATGTGTTTGATCTCTCTCTCTCTCTCTCTCTCTCTCTCTCTCTCTCTCTCTTTCTCTCTCTCGTGTTCTTGATTTGGCACCATCTTGATGTATCGCGAGCTTTGCTATTATAGTTGGATCTTATGTTTCTCCTCCCCCTCTACTCTCTTGTAATGGATTGAGTTTCCCCTTTGAAGTTATCTTATCGGATTGAGTCTTTAAAGATTTGAGAACACTTGATGTATGTATTGCCGTGCGTATCTGTGGTGACAATGGGATGCCACGTGATTCACTTGATGTATGTTTTGGTGATCAACTTGCGGGTTCCGCCCATGAACCCATGCATAGGGGTTGGCACACTTTTTCGTCGTGATTCTCGGGTAGAAACTTTGGGGCACTCTTTGAGGTTCTATGTGTTGGTTGAATAGATGAATCTGAGATTGTGTGATGCATATCTATAATCATACCCACAGATACTTGAGGTGACATTGGAGTATCTAGGTGACATTAGGGTTTTGGTTGATTTGTGTCTTAAGGAGTTATTCTAGTACGAACTCTAGGGCAGTTTGTGACACTTATAGGAATAGCCCAACGGATTGATTGGAAAGAATAACTTTGAGGTGGTTTCGTACCCTACCATAATCTCTTCTTTTGTTCTCCGCTATTAGTGACTTTGGAGTGACTCTTTGTTGCATGTTGAGGGATAGTTATGTGATCCAATTATGTTAGTATTGTTGAGGGAACTTGCACTAGCGAAAGTATGAACCCTAGGCCTTATTTCAACGCATTGCAATACCGTTTGTGCTCACTTTTATCATTAGTTACCTTGCTGTTTTTATATTTTCAGATTACAAAAACTGTTATCTACTATCCATATACCACTTGTATCACCATCTCTTCGCCGAACTAGTGCACCTATACAATTTACCATTGTATTGGGTGTGTTGGAGACACAAGAGACTCTTTGTTATTTGGTTGCAGGGTTGCTTGAGAGAGACCATCTTCATCCTACGCCTCCTACGGATTGATAAACCTCAGGTCATCCACTTGAGGGAAATTTGCTACTGTCCTACAAACCTCTGCACTTGGAGGCCCAACAAAGTCTACAAGAAGAAGGTTGTGTAGTAGACATCATGAGGCCTGCGCGGCAGCACAGCCGGCCGCGGGGAGGAGGGAGCAGGCAGTCCCGCCGGCGCTTGTTTGAGCGGCTGGAGCAGGAAGAGCAGAGATTGAAGAAGCAGGACGGCCGTTGGATGGCCATCCAACAGTCACTGCTTGTGCGTCAACCTTTTTTTAGGAAAGCCTCAAATCTGTGGAAAACAACATACATCCCATCTGCCAGTATTTCTAATAACTTACAGCCCATTTGCAAATTATTAATGTTTTTTTGGAGCCCATATTCTTTTTGTTAGCATTACAGCCCATATTGTGGCCACGGTTAAAAAATTATACGAAATTTTGCATATTTCGGTGTGGTCCGAACTGTTTTTAATCTAGAAATTTCGACTCACATTCAAATTGATTTTAAAAATAAATGTATATCAATATAAAATCCAACAAATTCTCCACGCATAAAAATTAATGTAATTTAAAATCTCGAAATGAAAAAAAAGATATTTGAAACTAATTGCCGGTTTGATGTGTTTTAAAAATGTACAACCCATTTCTCATTACTGATGGGCCATTTTCTCGGCCAGCCGAATGAAAGCTCTCCTCGTCTTGAAAGATTTGCAGCCCAACAGGCCTGACAAAGCGACTTACTTGGCAAATCACAAAAAAACTGGGTTGTGGCCATGGACCCAGTTGCCAGCCTCTCCACGTACAGTACTCTTCCGATGGAATGTCATTGACCACGTTGACCACGCCGCGCCGAGAGCACCAAGGCGGTGGACGACGGCGAGGACTAGGATGGGCACGACGCGGAGCCGAGGAAGACGCGGCAGTGGGGATGCCCACGCGGAGAGGAGTACGAGGGTTCACTGGTTCGGCTGCGGTGTGAGGCTGCCGTCGCCACAGAATAACAGGGGGTGTGGGTGCGTAGAGGGATGGCCTGGCCAGCGGTGGGAGTAGTAGGGGGCGGTGAGGCCTCCGCGGCATCACAGCCGGCCATGGGCGGCAGGAGCAGGCGGCATGACCGGCGCTGCTTTGGGCTGCTGGAGCAAGAAGACCAGAGGTTGAAGAAGCACTACGGCCGTTGGATGGACATCGTACGGTCGCTGGAGCTAGAATCGTTCATATATTTACTAAAGTTGACAAAGGCCTCCGACCTAGTCAACTTAGTAGGCCCACAGGACAGCCTCCCAACCGGTGCGCCCCAGATGTCAGTGGGAGGAATCATTTTTTGTGTGTAATAAGGAGGCAGTTGATTGCGTGCGGCCAGGCCAGCGGAAGGAGTAGGGTGGGCCGGGGAAGCCTGTGCGGCATCACAGCGGGCCACAAGAGGAGGGAGAAGGCAGTCCCGCCAGCGCTAGTTTAGGCGGCTGGAGCAGGAAGATCAGAGATTGAAGAAGCACGTCGGCCGTTGGATGGACATCCAACAGTCAATGCTGCTAGAATTGTGTGTTCAGTGACAAAGCCTTGCGTAAACAAGTCAGCCTCGAAATCTGTGGCATGTACAGCCCATTTGCTATTATTTTTATAATTTTTACTCATTTTCTAATTCATATGGAATTTATTGCAGCCCGTTTTCCATTTTTAGAATTGCTGGCCATTTTCTAGTCAGTACCAAGGTAAAAAAATAACTAAATATGTGGGAAAATTTGAAAATTCGCAAATTTTTGCTGGGGGATGAAATATTCTTAATCCAAAATTTAATAGCCATACTAAAACAAATTTAAAAATAAATTAGTACTATGTCATGTTAAATCCGTTAAATCCAATGAAATACGTATAATATCAGTGAAGAACAAAAACAAAAATAGAAACTTATATCCCATTGCTATAAATTTTTTGGAATTTCAACCCCTTTTGATATTTACTTTTAACAGACATTGACATACTCTTAATCCAGGCGGATGCATCCCTCTTGTCATGAAAAGATTGCAGCCCAGTAATTCGGAGAAAACAAATAGGCCTAGCTTGGGTATCTTCAAAAAGAAATATTGGGCTACCTATTCCCAAAGAACTGGTGCATGAGCCATTTAGCTTTATTTATTTACTTATTTATGTTTAGGGGACCATGAGCATGTACTTGGGCCGGATTCCATGTGAAGAGCCTCCCTTCCAGTTAATTATGGGCTTATGGGCTTCTCTATTGGGCCTTCATCAATGGGCTGCATGTTATCAACAAGTGGAAAATGTCTTCCGTACAAAAAATAGTATGCGCTACGTACGGTACGGGGCACTAAAGGATCGAACCGTGCAACGACTTCCAAAACATTGTGTTTGTCATTCTAACAACACATTTATTCAACCAACAGACGAAATATACTACTGATTGTACATTGAAAACAGCAGCAGCATCAACCAGGGCTGGGGGTGCAACAAAAACAGTAAGCAGGCCAGAAGAGTGAAGACGCAGCTCTCTCTTCCAAACCAAACATCAGCCATCATTACAAAAGGGCTACCAAAAAAGAACAAGCGTATGCATCAAGCTAAATAAAGATCCTACTACACCAAGTGTACGCATCTAACTAACTGGCTCAGTTAGATGTTACTATTTGTTAAGCTGTAGAGATTGGCTGACGGCTTGAACCAGATGGGTTCCTTACGGGGGAAACTCCAGCCAGAAGGTCAAAGTCTGATACTTGCAACCCTCTCTCCTACTTTGGGCTATAGAGCGTGGCGGCACACATCAGGGTATGGTGCATGCAGAGAGGCGTGGTACGCTGTGTACACACAGTTTTGCCTAACGAACGAAACCGCGCTGCCATCATGATCCTTGCCGTCGGTTATCTCCTGGTTAATCGGATAATTCAGTCCGACAAACAGAGAGCGTGTACCAAGGCTACTTACCAGCCTCCAGTCAAAAATTCTTGAAGGCCCAGTGAAGCTGGGATCCTGCTCAAAGACCTTGCAGTGACTGTGATTGTATTCCGCGAAACAACACGTCCGATACGTGCGAACGATCATCAATCTTTCGCCGTCGTCTAATCGAGCCAGGAACCACCTGCAACTGCCATGCCGCTTTTCTTTGAAATGTTTTGGGATAAGAAAGGGTAGGGACACCAGGCGGCCTACAACATCATATCAAGTTGGAGTCAAATAAAAAAGGGCTCTTGATTTAGTCAATCTTAAGAACAACATGTTATGAGCATGAATATTTTTTCAGCAAATGTTGACAGTAATATAAGCAAGCCATCATGATATCATAGGAAAGTAACATATTGCTATAACAGCCGTTTGTAGCGATGACTGGAGTAGGTCAGCAATACGTCCAGCCATAGAAGGAGTCGACAACGTAAATGAAGCCCTTGTGTTCAATGGCATCAGAGAACCATGGAGGATGTATGATCCTGCGATGGACGTGGAGATTTATCCACTTACCGCAGTGACCTGTCAGATAGGCGAGACCGCGGTTGAAGAACGCAATTAGCCTGAAGTCTTTATAATTCGTAGATCAGGTGGGCACTTGGCAGGTTACAACCTTGAGCAAATCAAACTTGGTATCATATTGGCTACTGTAATATTCCGAGTATTTTGGGCCGCGGTGCCAAAGCAGTGCAGTGTTAATCGAAGGAAGGGGGATCAATCGCCGGGTGTAGACCTCCACGAGCATCCAGCTGCCGCGATCGTCGACGAGTACCATCCAAGACTTGGTCATGTCGACCCAGTACATACCGTTAATGTAGTTGAGGCTGACGGGGATCGGATCGCAGTCAAGGGGGTTGATGCTCGCCACCCTACGATTGTTATCCTACGTGACACGCCGTTTCTGAAGATCAGGTGGCAGCAGCAAGCAAGGAGCTGGTTTAAAAAGCTTCGGCCTAGGGGCTTTGAGTAAATGATACAGCCCCGACGAGCACGCGGCGAGCGGCATGGTACTGAGATTGTCCACACGCGAAACAATGAGCTTGATTACCTCTGTGGGGAGAGAATTCCAGCCACTCTTTTGGCGGACGCTGCTCGGTTCTGCCATTGTTAGTTCTTGGGTTTTGGACGAGGGGGGGGGGAGGTACCTTAGCGGGGATGGAAGATTGGACGAGATTATGTGCGGACAAAGATGGAGAAGCGAATATGTGCTGCAAGAAGTGGACAGGTGATGATGACTACAACACGCCGTTTGACTTATGAGACACATACCAGCAGCGTAGGGTCATGTCGATGCAAGACAACTTGCTTGAGTGATCACAGTACTGGTACTCCCTACAGTGCTATGCCCTAACTTGCTTGAGTAGAGTAGTAGAGTAGGACTCTGCTCTACTACTAGCACCGGAGGAGTAGTATATTCTAATCTAAAATAGTTACAAACTTCAATGCCCGAGCGTGGAACGACTATGAACCATGCTCAAAGACCGTGTCTACGTGGTGTTTGGACATGGGCGACAACCTCAACGCCAATTGTGCTACTCCCGTTGCACCGTCTGTGTTTCTGTCCTTCCTGTTCGAAATCCAAGGAGGTTCACCTGGACATATGCATTATCAAGTTAAATGTTGATCATTAGTCTTCGCTCAATGTAATCCGCTGTCTAAGAATGTGGAGACTTCCATGCAGGATCTTTCTCTATTGGAGTATCGCGCATGAATAAAAGTGTATCCGTTTATGGTTTAGTCTAGAATCTTCCATGTATGAATTTTTACTATAGTAATGGTGAAAGACTTATGATGAACCATTTCTTACATCTCCTCTGCCCGCTTGCAATTCATCCAGATTTAATCCCTCCGTCTAGGTGTATAAGGGCATGGTTAATATTACTTAATAGTATAGCCAACTGTTGACTTTAAGAAAGTGCCATGTCATCTGTAGCCAACATGTATAACAATCGATACTCAAAAACTAATTCTTAAAGATCATTTCTTGCAAAGCACAATAAGTGTTATTTCTTCACAAGTTTTGGATGCAGGTTGAACAGTTGAACGCTTTTGTTTGCAAAAGATACCTTTTTATCTATTTCACCCAGATGTTTGTGAGCTCTAGAGATGAAATAATATCTGAAGAAACCTATAGATACCCGTTACACCTGAGATGACCCCCACATCCTTTGTCAAAATAAACAACTCCCCGATCAATGCATTTCACTCTTCGGTGCAAAACACGAGTACCTTACTACTCCCTCTGGTCCTTTTCAGTCTGCGTTTAAGAAAAATCCATTTTTCCCGCAATGCTCGGCGTATTAGCGTGTTGGGGCTGTTCTTTCCAACTTTACCCCTCCTTTATGTTCGCTCGCACGCATGCCTGCAGTTACTCCCATCTCTCTCTCCCATGCATGTCTTTCGCGCCTTCCAAAGGCAGCCAACCGCCTACCTCTTACTGTCCTCCCCAGTCCCCACCGGTCCCATCTCACCTTCCCATTCTCCCATCTCTGCTACATCCCGTACATCTCCATGGATGAAATGCACCCATCGTGGTTGTGGTAGGATAGCCAACCCTAGTGAGACCATGGATGAAAGCTTTCTTGACGTGGACGACATCGAGCTCGCGTACCGAAGCGTGCTCCCGCTCGGGGACGATGACGCACTTGTGGAAGACGGGGCGCTAATTGACGACAACGTGTTGCAGCAAGGTGATGTGTTCCAGGTGTGCGGTGCGCCCGCGGACGGCGACGCACTCGTGCAAGGCGGCGTGCTCGCAGACTGCAGCATGCACCTGGATGACGGTGGCGTCCACGCGCTTGAGCACGTCGTACGGGTGCTAGTCGAGCTGCTAATCTATGGCGGGTTGTTCAGTTTAGGAGGGAGTTGAAAATTTTGGCGGAAGGATTTCATCTGCCAAAATTAAACGAATTGTTTTGGCTCCAATTCCACCAGTATCAAGCGACGATGCTGTTCTTCTTGCCTCGGCGTTCTTCATGCTCAAACGCCATGCAATGGGTGAGAGATTGGCGCGGATGCTGAGAAGATTTTGCACGCAGAGAGAGAGATACGCACGCGCCTGCATGCAGAGATTGAGCGGAGAGAGAGAACCCGCATGCATGCAGAGAGGTGGACAAAGGAGAACGTGGGCGCGAGAATACAGGGTGTCGAGCCAATCGTTGCATGCGCACAATAACTACCCAGCGTCCCTTCTTTAGCAAACCAGGGGAAAAACAGTTCGATTTTTGCTGCTCTCTCCTCTCCTTGGTATGCGGGCTGAGCATAGAACACAAAGAAAAAAGGACCGGAAGGAGTACTATAGATTAGTATGACCAAAAATTGAACTAACATCATATATAGTACGATAAATGCTGATGCATGTCACCTAAAATTATATCACTCAAAACTATGTTCAAATATGAATCCAACAATATAGTTTTTGTTGACATGCACTAACATTTTGTCAGTTAAATCTTCAGTCAAATTCAATGGGGGACTAATAAACCACGACCGATGTAGTACAAGTGTAGAGGGCGGCGCTGCACGGGAGTCTCACCTCTCACCCCACTCGTGGCGTGGCAGTAAAGCCGTCATATCACAAAACCCAACCACTCCCAGTAATAAGTGGCCTGGTAAAATAAACGGACAAGCAACCATCACATCCCTCCGTCTTTTTTTGCATTTCATCTCTCTACATTTACTTTCTCCGGTTCATCTCGCACACTCGGTCCCTAACTACTACTCCTAGGGCCAGTTCTTTTGACGGCTTCCCCAGCTTTTCCCACAAGGCGCCTCACTCATTTATTTGGGCTTCTAAACTACTACTCCGTCCTGGTTTATTCCTCACCATTGTAATTTGTGCTAAATTTTGACCAAAGATTTAACTGGTTTATTCCTCACCATTGTAATCCCTCCGCCTAGGTGTGTAAGTCATCTTACGAAAACCAATTAATCATAAGCTTGACTAGTGCTGTTTTTCTACTTTTACAAAAACCGCATCGTAATGTTAAAACGTGCATTTGCACGTACATAAGTAATAGTAGTACTCCCTCCGTCTAGGTGTATAAGTCTTCCCTCCTTCTTGGTCACGGTGCACAACCAAAGATGACTTATTGACCTGGACGGAGGGAGTAGCACAGTCTGCAAGCATATATCGAGAGAGACGTGTATTGCGGTAGTATATAGTAAAGTTTGTGCTATATGCACGCACTTGCAAAATGCGTACGAATACAAGGTTTCCAAACTTTCCCTTTTACATACTTAATTAAGGATGCTAAAAATTCCTGAACGTTCGGGATTTATCATTTGCGTCCCAAAACTAATGAGATCGCCTTACGAAACAAAAATTGTACTCCTCCTAAAAGCCACGACGCTCGCAGGAGCGCTTGTAGCACGCCATAAGTGCCCTGGTGCGCGGCCGTTTCCCAGCGCGCCGACACAACGCCTCTTCCTCAACCTCACAACTCGCGAGGTGCTGATTGGCGGCTTGCCGGCGGGCGCGCGCGATCTCACCGGTGTGGTGATCCGGCGCCAATAGGTACTCCTCCTCGCTGGAAGCGTGCACCTGGTCCACGTACCGTCAAGCGTAGATGAGGCGCTTGGGCCTGACTGCACTCAGGGCGTCGGCACGGGCGTCCTCCGCCACCCTCACGGCCCTCGCACGAGCCTTCTGCCAAAGAGGCAATCACCTGACTCTCTCGGACGCGACATAGGCCTCCCAGGCAGCTTGTTCCGCGGTGCGCTTCTCTTCCTCGGCCTTCTTCTCCGCTTCTATTTTGGCGCGCTCTGCTGGAGGCAAAGCCTCCCACAAGGCGACATCCATTTCTTTCCAATGCTCCTCAAGGCTGGGGGGCTCGGCGGGCGCGGCGCGACGTTCTCCTCGTAGCGGGCAACCGACGCATCCTCCGGCGCGCGTGCTGGCGAGATTGGGAACACCGACGCGTCCACCTCGACGCGTCACGGCGAGGAGCGGAACGCCGACGCGTCCTCCTCGAATAGTGGCAGCGAGGAACGAAACGGGGATGCGTCGCGTCGCGACGAGGAGAGGAACGCCGACGCGTCCTCCTCGACTAGTGGCGGTGAGGAACAGAACAGCGACGCGTCGCGTAGCGGCGAGGAGCGGAACACCGACGCGTCCTCCTTGATTAGTGGTGGCGAGGAACAGAACAACGACACGTGACCGTCCGCGCGGTGCAGCGAGGGGCTCCTAGGGCTTGGGAGGGGCGATGCCATGGTGGTCGACGTGAGAGGGAGGGGGAGGAGATAGCGATGAACGTGAATGTGAGGGGGATGAGATAGCGATGTCGTGGGAGGCGCAGTATTTATAGCGAGCAATGGCACACCTACGTAAGATATGGACTGAGCTACATTGACATAACTGTAGGTCCAGTTGCGTCACTGACATGTGGGCCAGACCCCTGTTGGGCCCATATGTCAGTGACCCAATGCACCTGCAGTTAAGTAAAAGCTACGTGGGCATATTTGTTGGAGTAAATTACGGGGGAGCGAAGGGGTGGAAATATTGCTGGTCACAACGGATTGGACGAGCGTGGGGGGAGGAGAGTCATGCATGCAGATTTTTTCACACGGGGTGGAGTGGTGGGACCGCCGGAGGGAGAAGGAGAGTTTGGCAGGCATATTGTTTCCACACATGGAGATGAAAAGATTTGGAGATGAACGGGCTTCCTGCAGGTATGGGGAACGGTGCATAATAAGTCATCTTGCATGCCGGGCTAGGTATAGTCTCAAGTCATTAAAAACATACACGCCCCACACATATTCATATTTCAAGGTGCACTAAATTATTCACTACTAGGGAAAAGCTTATACACAGACGCTTACTAGCAGCGTGGGTTTATATCCCTCGCTATTGCTACTTACTAGTAGCGCGGGTTTTTAACCCTCGCTACTACTAAGTTGATAGCAGTAGCGCCGATTTTTAACCCTCGCTACTACTAAGCGGTCTTTACCGCCCCGGGACATGCCATAGTAGTAGCGAGGGTTATAAACCCGTGCTACTACTAAGTTTTTACCCCTCGCTACTACTAAGAGGTCTCAACCGTGCCTCTCCGGGACATGCCATAGTAGTAGCGAGGGGTAAAATCCCTCGCTACTACTAAAGGTCCCATTTTGAATACCTCCCCCCCCCTGTGGATCGCCTTTTCGGTTTTGTAAAAGCAAAAAGAAAATGATAAAAACTTCAAAAATTAAAATCCTTCGAGATGTAGTTATGTTACTACATCCGTAGTTAGGAAAAAATTTAAAACTAAATTTGACATGTTTTGCAAAAGTGTAAGGGAAAATGTAAAACGGCTATAACTTTTGCATACAATGTTAGAAAAAACGTATTATATATCAAAATGTTTCAAAAATTAAAATGCTTCGAGATGTAATTATGTTACTACATCTACTAGTTAGGAAAATTTAAAAACTTAAATTGGACATGTTTTGCAAAAAGTGGTAGGGAAAATGTAAAACGGCTATAACTTATAATATATCAAAATGTTCAGAACGAAAATCCGCATTCGATGGAGACCGCCTACGGCCTGTTTGCAAATTTTTAGAAAACTCAAATTCTAAAAAGGAAAAAAAGTTATGCTCAAATTTCAGTTATTTTGGTCAAATCTGGTCAAACTGTGGTCAAACTACTTATTCAAGAAGTATTAGTGTTACTAAATAATTATTCAAGAATAGTAGTGTTAGTAAATAATTATTTCCGCTTTTTTGAATTTTGGTCAAATCTGGTCAAACTGTGGTCAAATTTTGGTCAAAATGTGGTCAAACTCCTTATTCAAGAAATATTAGTGTTACTAAATAATTATTGTTTTATAGAACAATAGTTTTAAACTCAAACAGTGAAATGTGTGACTTCATGCTCAAGCAAAACTCCCGAGGATTAATAGGATTGAAATCTTACTATTGTCAGGAAAACAACTAGTGCAGACTTGGAATTGAGGGAGAATAGAACCAGGAAGTTAAGCGTGCTTAGGTTGGAGTAGTGAGAGGATGGGTGACCGTCCGGGAAGTTAGATGATTTGGAATGATGAGGGGTGATTAGAGATTAAATTGAGCAGTGATGAGGGTGATTAGAGATTAGAGCTTAAAATAATTTAGAAATTTGAAAATTCGGGCAAAAAATTCAAAAAAAATCAATTTTTTTCAAAGCACGGGTTAGTAGTAGCGCGGGTGTCGTTAGCTATAGCGCCTTATTAGTAGGGCCGGCCCCCGCGCTACTAATAGGCCCAAAACCATAGAGAAGTTGGAATACAGTAGGTTTAACACCAATATAAATAAAGAATGAGTTCATTACAGTAACTTGAAGTGGTCTTTTGTTTTCTTTCGCTAACGGAGCTTACGAGTTTTCTGTTAAGTTTTGTGTTGTGAAGTTTTCAAGTTTTGGGTAAGGATTCGATGGACTATGGAATAAGGAGTGGCAAGAGCCTAAGATAGGGGATTCCCAAGGCACCCCAAGGTAATATTCAAGGACAACCAAAAGCCTAAGCTTGGGGATGCCCCGGAAGGCATCCCCTCTTTTGTCTTCGTTCATCGGTAACTTTACTTGTAGCTATATTTTTATTCGCCACATGATATGTGTTTTGCTTGGAGCGTAATTTCATTTTATTTTGTTTCGCTTGCTGTTTAAATAAAATACCAAGATCTGAAATTATTAAATGTTCGAGAGTCTTCACATAGTTGCATAATTATTCGACTACTCATTGATCTTCACTTATACCTTCCGGAGTAGTTTGTCATTTGCTCTAGTGCTTCACTTATAGCTTTTTAGAGCACGGTGGTGGTTTTGTTTTATAGAGACTATTGATCTCTCATGCTTCACTTAGATTATTTTGAGAGTCTTAAATAGCATGGTAATTTTCTTAAATAATCCTAATATGCTAGGTATTCAAGATTAGTAAAACTTTCTTATGAGTGCTTTGAATACTAAGAGAAGTTTGATGCTTGATGATTGTTTTGAGATATGGAGGTAATAATATCAAAGTCGTGCTAGTTGAGTAGTTGTGAATTTGAGAAATACTTTTGTTGAAGTTTGCAAGTCCCGTAGCATGCACGTATGGTAAACTTTATGTAACAAATTTGAAACATGTGGTGTTCTTTTATTGTCCTCCTTATGAGTGGTGGTCGGGGACGAGCGATGGTCTTTTCCTACCAATCTATCCCCCTAGGAGCATGCGCGTAGTGCCGAGGTTTTTGATGACTTGTAGATTTTTGCAATAAGTATGTGAGTTCTTTATGACTAATGTTGAGTCCATGGACTATACGCACTCTCACCCTTCCATCATTGCTAGCCTCTTCGGTACCGTGCATTGCCCTTTCTCACATTGAGAGTTGGCGCAAACTTCGCTGGTGCATCCAAACCCCGTGATATGATACACTCTTTCACACATAAACTTCCTTATATCTTCCTCAAAACAGCCACCATACCTACCTATTATGGCATTTCCATAGCCATTCCGAGATATATTGCCATAAAAATTTCCACCATTCCGTTAATCATGACACATTCATCATTGCCATGTTGCTTAGAATGATCATGTAGTTCACATATTATTTGTGGAAAAGCCACCGTTCATAATTATTTCATACATGTCACTCTTGGTTCATTGCATATCCCGGTACACCGCCGGAGGCATTCATATAGAGTCATACTTTGTTCTAGTATCGAGTTGTAATCATTGAGTTGTAAATAAATAGAAGTGTGATGATCATCATTTTCTAGAGCATTGTCCCAAGTGAGGAATAAAAAATGAGAAAGGCCATAAAAAAAGAAGGCCCCAAAAAAGAGAAAGACCATAAAAAAGAGAAGGCCCAAAAAAATGAACAGAAAAAATGAAAATGAGAGAAAAAAGAGAAGGGACAATGCTACTATCCTTTTCCACACTTGTGCTTCAAAGTAGCACCATAATCTTCATGACAGAGAGTCTCTTGTTTTGTCACTTTCATATACTAGTGGTAATTTTCATTGTAGAACTTGGCTTGTATATTCCAACAATGGGCCTCCTCAAGTGCCCTAGGTCTTCGTGAGCAAGCAAGTTGGATGCACACCCACTTTGTTCCTTTTGTTGAGCTTTCATACATTTATTACTCTAGTGCATCCATTGCATGGCAATCCCTACTCCTTGCATTAACATCAATCGATGGGCATCTCCATAGCACATTGATTAGCCTCGTTGATGTGAGACTTTCTCCTTTTTGTCTTCTCCACATAACCCCCATCATCATATTCTATTCCACCCATAGTGCTATGTCCATGGCTCGCGCTCATATATTGCGTGAAAGTTTATAGGTTTGAGATTACTAAAGTATGAAACAATTGCTTGGCTTGTCATCGGGGTTGTGCATGATGAGAGCATTCTTGTGTGACGAAAATGGAGCATGACTAAACCATATGATTTTGT
Source organism: Triticum urartu (assembly GCF_003073215.2). NCBI lineage: Eukaryota > Viridiplantae > Streptophyta > Magnoliopsida > Poales > Poaceae > Triticum > Triticum urartu. Next base: position 40,534,595 of record NC_053027.1, on the reverse strand, counting down.
AGGGATGAACTTTCTTTGGACATATTATTTTGAGAGGACATAATTGCTTAGTTAGTATGCTTGAAGTATTATTATTTCTATGTCAATATGAACTTTTGTCTTGAATCTTTCGGATCTGAATATTCATACCAAAATTAAGAAGAACTACATTAAAATTATGCCAATTAGTACTCCGCATCAAAAATTCTGTTTTTATCATTTACCTACTCGAGGACGAGCAGGAATTAAGCTTGGGGATGCTTGATACGTCTCGAACGTATCTATAATTTTTGATTGCTCCATGCTATATTATCTACTGTTTTGGACATTATTGGGCTTTATTATCCACTTTTATATTATTTTTGGGACTAACCTATTAACCGGAGGCCCAGCCCAGAATTGTTGTTTTTTGCCTGTTTTAGGGTTTCGAAGAAAAGGAATATCAAACGGGGTCCAAACGGAATGAAACCTTCGGGCACGTGATTTTCTCAACGAACAAGACCCAGGAGACTTGGACCCTACGTCAAGACACAAAAGAGGAGGCCACGAGGTAGGGGGGCGCACCTACCCCCAGGCGCGCCCTCCACCCTCGTGGCCCCCCTGTTGCTCCACCGACGTACTCCTTCCTCCTATATATACCTACGTACCCCCAAACAATCAGATACAGAGCCAAAACCCTAATTCCACCGCCGCAACTTTCTGTATCCACGAGATCCCATCTTGGGGCCTGTTCGGGAGCTCCGCCGGAGGGGGCATCGATCACGGAGGGCTGCTACATCAACACCATAGCCCCTCCGATGAAGTGTGAGTAGTTCACCTCAGACCTACGGGTCCATAGTTAGTAGCTAGATGGATTCTTCTCTCTTTTTGGATCTCAATACAATGTTCTCCCCCTCTCTTATGGAGATCTATTCGATGTAATCTTCTTTTTGGGGTGTGTTTGTTGAGATCGATGAATTGTGGGTTTATGATCAAGTCTATCTATGAACAATATTTGAATCTTCTCTGAATTCTTTTATGTATGATTGGTTATATTTGCAAGTCTCTTCGAATTATCAGTTTGGTTTGGCCTACTAGATTGATCTTTCTTGCAATGGGAGAAGTGCTTAGCTTTGGGTTCAATCTTGCGTTGTCCTTTCCCAGTGACAGTAGGGGCAGCAAGGCACGTATTGTATTGTTGCCATCGAGGATAACAAGATGGGGTTTTCATCATATTGCATGAATTTATCCCTCTACATCATGTCATCTTGCTTAAGGCGTTACTCTGTTTTCATTAACTTAATACTCTAGATGCATGCTGGATAGCGGTCGATGAGTGGAGTAATAGTAGTAGATGCAGGCAGGAGTCGGTCTACTTGTCTCGGACGTCATTCCTATATACATGATCATACCTAGATATTCTCATAACTATGCTCAATTCTGTCAATTGGTCAACAGTAATTTGTTCACCCACCGTAGAATACTTATGCTCTCGAGAGAAGCCACTAGTGAAACCTATGGCCCCCGGGTCTATCTTCATCATATTAATCTTCCAATACTTAGTTATTTCCTTTGATTTTTTACTTTGCTTTTATTTTACTTTGCATCTTTATCACAAAAATACCAAAAATATTATCTTATCATATCTATCAGATCTCACTCTCGTAAGTGGCCGTGTAGGGATTGACAACCCCTTATCGCGTTGGTTGCGAGGATTTATTTGTTTTGTGCAGGTACGAGGGACTGGTGCGTAGCCTCCTACTGGATTGATACCTTGGTTCTCAAAAACTGAGGGAAATACTTACGCTACCTTGCTGCATCATCCCTTCCTCTTCGGGGGAAACCAACGCAACGCTCAAGAGGTAGAAGCTTCTCACTGTCATCACTTTCTTCTCTAGTGAGTTTCCGGACTTATATATCTGGAAAGTCCCGCTTCGAACAAACCAGTGGGAATATTTGTAATAGTTAGGGTACTTATGTGTTTTGGCATTTGAAACGCGAAGAAATTTTATGTGCAAACAAATTCTTTCATGCATTTATTGATTTTTCAGCTAAATGACCCTCAAATTTAAAAACACTTCAAATGAACTCTGAAAAGGTTGAAAGTTGGCATGGTATCATAATTTCACCCGCATAGCATGTGCAAAAAAGTAGAGAGGGTTACGACAAAAACTGGATGCACTTCATCTACAAAATGGACAATCTCTTTCGAAGTATCAGGGTTCGGGACAAAAACTCATCTGTTACAAATGCATTTCGTTTTTTAAATAACCTAAGTATTACCAAATTGAATATAATGATAAAACACACTAATATTAAACATATGAAAAATAATCACTGAAAATCTATTTTTAAGGCTAAGTTATTCACAAACTAGTGATTCACACAAATTTCAAATAATTCAAATTTGAAAATTACCAGCACTAACAGATAGTTTGATGAGTATACGTTGTTGAAATATTGTTGATCAAAAATGATGTAGAATTTCTGGAAAGCATACAGGGTTATTTGACAAGTGTTTTTCAATGGAAAACCTGGATTAAGCTACTTGAACATTGAGCATCAAGATCTATAAGGATAGATCAAAAACGCTTAATAGTACTTTCAAATGAATACACACCGTGACAAGATTTTGAAGGAGTTCAAAATAGATCAGCAAAGAAGGAGTTCTTGGCTGTGTTACAAGGTGTGAGTATTGAGTAAGACTCAAGACCTGACCACGGCAGAAGAGAGAGAAAGGACGAAGGTCATCCCCTATGATTTAGACGTAGGCTCTACAGTATGCTTTGCTGTGTACCGCACCTGAAGTGTGCCTTGCCATGAGTCAATCAAGGGGTACAAGAGTGATCCAGGAATGGATCACATGACAGCGGTCGAACTTATCCTTAGTAACTAGTGGACTAAGGAAGTTTCTCGATTATGGAGGTGGTAGAAGAGTTCATCGTAAAGGGTTACGTCGATGCAAACTTTGACACTAATCTGGATGACTCTGAGTAGTAAACCGGATTTGTATAGTAGAGCAGTTATTTGGAATAGCTCCAAGTAGCGCGTGGTACCTGCATCTACAAGATGACATAGAGATTTGTAAAGCACACATGGATCTGAAAGGTTCAGACCCATTGACTAATAAACCTCTCTCACAAGCGAGATATGAACAAACCCCATGGGTGTTGGATTCATTACAATCACATAGTGATGTGAACTAGATTATTGACTCTAGTGAAGGGGGAGACTATTGGAAATATGCCCTAGAGGCAATAATAAAATGGTTATTATTGTATTTCCTTGTTCATGATAATTGTCTATTGTTCATGCTATAATTGTATTAACTGGAAACCGTAATACATGTGTGATTACATAGACCACAACATGTCCCTAGTAAGCCTCTAGTTGACTAGCTCGTTGATCAATAGATGGTTATGGTTTCCTGACCATGGACATTGGATGTCATTGATAACGGGATCACATCATTGGGAGAATGATGTGATGGACAAGACCCAATCCTAAGCATAGCACAACATCGTATAGTTCGTCTGCTAAAGCTTTTCTAATGTCAAGTATCATTTGAAGGAAATATGCCCTAGAGGCAATAATAAAGTTATTATTTATTTCCTTATATCATGATAAATGTTTATTATTCATGCTAGAATTGTATTAAACGGAAACATAATACATGTGTGAATACATAGACAAACAGAGTGTCACTAGTATGGCTCTACTTGACTAGCTCGTTAATCAAAGATGACTAAGTTTCCTAACCATAGACATGATTTGTCATTTGATAAACGGGATCACATCATTAGGAGAATTATGTGATTGACTTGACCCATTCCGTTAGCTTAGCACACGATCGTTTAGTATTCTGCTATTGCTTTCTTCATGACTTATACATGTTCCCATGACTATGAGATTATGCAACTCCCGTTTACCGGAGGAACACTTTGTGTGCTACCAAACGTCACAACGTAACTGGGTGATTATAAAGGTGCTCTACAGGTGTCTCCAAAGGTACTTGTTGGGTTGGCGTATTTCGAGATTAGGATTTGTCACTCCGACTGTCAGAGAGGTATCTCTGGGCCCTCTCGATAACGCACATCACTTAAGCCTTGCAAGCATTGCAACTAATGAGTTAGTTGCGGGATGATGTATTATGGAACGAGTTAAGAGACTTGCCGGTAAAGAGATTGAACTAGGTATTGAGATACCGACGATCGAATCTCGGGCAAGTAACATACCGATGACAAAGGGAACACCGTATGTTGTTGTGCGGTTTGACCGATAAAGATCTTCGTAGAATATGTGGGAGCCAATATGGGCATCCAGGTCCCGCTATTGGTTATTGACCGGAGACGTGTCTCGGTCATGTCTACATTGTTCTCGAACCCGTAGGGTCCGCACGCTTAAGGTTTCGATGATGGTTATATTATGAGTTTATATGTTTTGATGTACCGAAGGTTGTTAGGAGTCCCGGATGTGATCAAGGACATGATGAGGAGTCTCGAAATGGTCGAGACATGAAGATTGATATATTGGAAGTCTATGTTTGGATGTCGGAAGTGTTCCGTGTGAAATCGGGATTTTACCGGAGTACCGGGAGGTTACCAGAACCCCCCGGGAGCTTAATGGGCCTATATGGGCCTTAGTGGAAATAGAGGGAAGCAAGGGGAGTGTGGGGCGCGCCCCCAAGGCCCAAACCAAATTGGTTTAGGGCAAGGGGGGCCGGCCCCTTCTTTTCTTCTTCTCCTCTCTATTTCCTTCTCCCGAATCCTATTCCAACTAGGAAGGGGGGGGGAGTCCTACTCCCGGTGGGAGTACGACTCCTCCTGGAGCGCCCTCTCCCTGGCCGGCCACACCCCCCGTGCTCCTTTATATACGGGGGCAGGGGGCACCCCATAGACACAACAATTGATCTCTTGATCTCTTAGCGGTGTGTGGTGCCCCCCTCCACCATAATCCACCTCGATCATATCGTAGCGGTGCTTAGGCGAAGCCCTGCGTCGGTAGGACATCATCATCATCACCACGCCGTCATGCTGACGAAACTCTCCCTCAACACTCGGCTGGATCAGAGTTCGAGGGACGTCATCGGGCTGAACGTGTGCTGAACTCGGAGGTGCCGTGCGTTCGGTACTTGATCGGTCGGATCGTCAGGACGTATGACTACATCAACCGCGTTGTGATAACGCTTCCGCCTTCGGTCTACGAGGGTACGTGGACACACTCTCCCCTCTCGTTGCTATGCATCACCATGATCTTGCATGTGCGTAGGATATTTTTTTTTGAAATTACTACGTTCCCCAACAGTGGCATCCGAGCCTGGTTTTATGCGTTGATGTAATATGCACGAGTAGAACACAAGTGAGTTGTGGGTGATATAAGTCATACTGCTTACCAACATGTCACACTTTGGTTTGGCGGTATTGTTGGATGAAGCGGCCCGGACCGACATTACACGTACGCTTACGCGAGACTGGTTCTACCAACGTGCTTTGCACACAGGTGGCTGGCGGGTGTCAGTTTCTCCAACTTTAGTTGAACCGAGTGTGGCTACGCCCGGTCCTTGCGAAGGTTAAAGCAACACAAACTTGACAAACTATCATTGTGGTTTTGATGTGTAGGTAAGAACGGTTCTTGTTTAGCCCGTAGCAGCCACGTAAAACTTGCAACAACAAAATAGAGGACGTTTAACTTGTTTTTGCAGGGCATGTTGTGATGTGATATGGTCAAGACGTGATGAGATATAAGTTGTTGTATGAGATGATCATGTTTTGTTGAAGTTATCGGCAACTGGCAAAAGCCTTATGGTTATCTCTCTATTGCATAAGATGCAAGTGCCAAATAATTGCTTTACTTTATCGCTATGCGATAGCAATAGTTGCAAGAGCAATTGTTGGCGAGACGACCATGTGACGACACATTGATATATATCAAGATGATGGAGATCATGGTGTCATGCCGGTGACGATGGAGATCATGACGATGCTTTGGAGATGGAGATCAAAGGCACAAGATAGTGATGGCCATATCATGTCACATATTATGATTGCATGTGATGTTTATCTTTTATACATCTTATTTTGCTTAGTTCGGCGGTAGCTTTATAAGATAATCTCTCACTAAATTATCAAGGTATAAGTGTTCTCCCTGAGTATGCACCGTTGCGAAAGTTCTTCGTGCTGAGACACCACGTGATGATCGGGTGTGATAGGCTCTACGTTCAAATACAACGGGTGCAAAACAGTTGCACACGCGGAATACTCAGGTTAAACTTGATGAGCCTAGCATATAATAGATATGGCCTCGGAACACGGAGACCGAAAGGTCGAGCGTGAATCATATAGTAGATATGATCAACATAGTGATGTTCACCATTGAAACTACTCCATCTCACGTGATGATCGGACATGGTTTAGTTGATATGGATCATGTGATCACTTAGAAGATTAGAGGGATGTCTATCTAAGTGGGAGTTCTTAAGTAATATGATTAATTGAACTTTAATTTATCATGAACTTAGTCCTGGTAGTATTAGCATATCTATGTTGTAGATCAATAGCTCACGATGTTGCTCCCAGTTTATTGTGTTCCTAGAGAAAAATTATGTTGAAAAATGTTAGTAGCAATGATGTGGATTGGATCCGTGATCTGAGGATTATCCTCATTGCTGCACAAAAGAATTATTTCTTTGATGCACCGCTAGGTGTCAGACCTATTGCAGGAGTAGATGCAGACGTTATGAACGTTTGGCTAGCTCAATATGATGACTACTTGATAGTTTAGTGCACCATGCTTAACGTCTTAGAATCGAGACTTCAAAGACATGTTTTGAACGTCATGGAGCATATGAGATGTTCCAGGAGTTGAAGTTAATATTTCAAGCAAATACCCGAGTTGAGAGATATGAAGTCTCCAACAAGTTCTATAGCTAAAAAGATAGAGGATAATAGCTCAAGCAGTGAGCATGTGCCCAGATTGTCTGGGTACTACAATCGCTTGAATCAAGTGGGAGTTAATCTTCCAGATAAGATAGTGATTGATAGAATTCTCTAGTCACCATCACCAAGTTAGTAGAACTTCGTGATGAACTATGATATGCAAGGGATAACAGAAACGATTCCCAAGCTCTTCGTAATGATGAAATCGACGAAGGTAGAAATCAAGAAAAATATCAAGTGTTGATGGTAGACAAGACCACTAGTTTCAAGAAAAGGGCAAAGGGAAGAAGGGGAACTTCAAGAAGAACGGCAAGCAAGTTGCTGCTCAAGTGAAGAAGCCCAAGTCTGGTCCTAAGCCTGAGACTAAGTGCTTCTACTGCAAAGGGACTGGTCACTGGAAGCGGAACTGCCCCAAGTATTTGGTGGATAAGAAGGATGGCAAAGTGAACAAAGGTATATTTGATATACAGATTATTGATGTGTATTTTACTAGTGTTCGTAGCAACCCCTCGGTATTTTATACTGGTTCAGTTGCTAAGAGTAGTAACTCGAAATGGGAGTTGCAGAATGAACAGAGACTAGTTAAAGGTGAAGTAACGATGTGTGTTGGAAGTGGTTCCAAGATTGATATGATCATCATCGCACACTCCCTATACTTTCGGGATTAGTGTTGAATCTAAATAAGTGTTATTTGGTGTTTGCGTTGAGCACGAATATGATTTGATCATGTTTTTTGCAATACGGTTATTCATTAAAATCAGAGAATAATTGTTGTTCTGCTTACATGAATAAAACCTTCGATGGTCATACACCCAATGAAAATGGTTTGTTGGATCTCGATCGTAGTGATACACATATTCATAATATTGAAACCAAAAGATGCAAAGTTAATAATGATAGTGCAACTTATTAGTGGCACTGCCGTTTAAGTCATATTGGTGTAAAGCGCATGAAGAAACTCCATGCTGATGGGCTTTTGGGATCACTTGATTATGAATCACTTGATGCTTGCGAACCATGCCTTATGGGCAAGATGACTAAAACGCCGTTCTCCAGAACAATGAAGCAAGCAACAGATTTGTTGGAAATCATACATACTGATGTATGTGGTCCGATGAATATTAAGGCTTGCAGCAGGCATCATTATTTTCTAACCTTCACAAATGATTTGAGCAGATATGGGGATATCTACTTGATGAAACATAAGTCTGAAACATTTGAATAGTTCAAAGAATTTCAGAGTGAAGTGGAAAATCATCGTGAAAAGAAAATAAAAGTTTCTACGATATGATCGCAGAGGTAAAATATTTGAGTTACGATTTTGGCCTTCAATTAAAACAATGTGAAATAGTTTCACTACTCACGCCACCTGGAACACCATAGTGTAATGGTGTGTCCGAACGTCATAACCGTACTTTATTAGATATAGTGCGATCTATGATGTCTCTTACTGATCTACCACTATCGTTTTGGGGTTATGCATTAGAGACAGCTGCATTCATGTTAAATAGGGCACCATCTAAATCCGTTGAAACGACACCGTGTGAACTATGGTTTGGCAAGAAACCTAAGCTGTCGTTTCTTAAAATTTGGAGTTGCGATGCTTATGTGAAAAAGTTTCATCTCGATAAGCTCAAACTCAAATCGGAGAAATATGTCTTCATAGGATACCCAAAGGAGACAGTTGGGTACACCTTCTATCACAGATCCGAAGGCAAGACATTCGTTGCTAAGAATGGATCCTTTCTAGAGAAGGAGTTTCTCTCGAAAGAAGTGAGTGGGAGGAAAGTAGAAAACTTGATAAGGTAATTGTACCTTCTCCCTTATTGGAAAATAGTTCATCACAGAAATCTGTTCCTGTGACTACTACACCAATTAGTGAGGAAGCTAATGATGATGATCATGTAACTTCAGATCAAGTTACTACCGAATCTCGTAGGTAAACCAGAGTGAGATCCGCACCAGAGTGGTACGGTAATCCTATTCTGGAGGTCATGTAACTTGACCATGACGAACCTATGAACTATGAGGAAGCTATGAGGAAGTGATGATGAGCCCAGATTCCGCAAAATGGCTTGGCCATGAATCTGAGATGAGATCCATGTATGGAGAACAAAGTATGGACTTTGATTTGACTTGCCCATTGGATCGGCGAAGCCATTGAGATTAAAATGGATCTTCAAGAGGAAGACAGACGCTGAGTAGCGGTGTTACTATCTACAAAGCTCAAGATTGTCGCAAAAAGGTTTTCGACAAGTTCAAGGTGTTGACTACGATGAGAGTTTCTCACTCGTATCTATGCTTAAGTCTGTCGAATCATGTTAGCAATTGCCGCATTTTATTTATGAAATTTGGCAAATGGATGTAAAACTGCTATTCCTTGAATGGATTTCTGGAAGAAGAGTTGTATATGATGAAACCGAAGGTTTTTTCGATCCAAAGGGAGCTATAAAAGTATGTGCAAGCTCCAGCGATCCATTTATGGACTGGTGCAAGCCTCTCGGAAGTTGGAATAACGCTTTGATAGTGTGTTCAAAGCATTTGGTTTTATACAGACTTTTGGAGAAGCCTGTATTTACAAGAAAGTTAGTGGGAGCTCTGTAGCATTTCTGATATTATATGTGGATGACATATTGCTAATTGGAAATGATATAGAATTTCTGCGATAGCGTAATAAAGCAATACTTGAATAAGAGTTTTTCAATGAAAGACCTCGGTGAAGCTGCTTACATATTGGGCATCAAGATCTATAGAGATAGATCAAGACGCTTAATTGGACTTCACAATAGCACATACCTTGACAAAGTTTTAAAGAAGTTCAAAATGGATACAAGCAAAAAGGGTTCTTGCCTGTGTTACAAGGTGTGAAGTTGAGTAAGACTCAAAAACGACCACGGCAGAAGATAGAGAGATAATGAAAATCATTCCATATGCCTTGCCATAGGTTCTATAAAATATGCCATGTTGTGTACTAGACCTGATGTGTGCCTTGCTATTAGTTTAGCAGGGAGGTACCAAAGTAATCTAGGAGTGGATCACTGGACATTGGTAAAATTATCCTTAGTGGAATAAGGATATGTTTCTCGATTATGGAGGTGACAAAAGGTTCGTCGTAAAGGGTTACATCGATGCAAGTTTTGACACTGATCCAGATGACTCAAAGTCTCAATCTGGATACATATTGAAAGTGGGAGCAATTAGCTAGAGTAGCTCCGTGCAGAGCATTGTTGACATAGAAATTTGCAAAATACATACGGATCTGAATGTGGCAGACCCGTTGACTAAACTTCTTCACAAGCAAAACATGATCACACCTTAGTACTCTTTGGGTATTAATCACATAGCGATGTGAACTAGATTATTGACTCTAGTAAACCCTTTGGGTGTTGGTCACATGACGATGTGAACTATGGGTGTTAATCACATGGTGATGTGAACTATTGGTGTTAAATCACATGGCGATGTGAACTAGATTATTGACTCTAGTGCAAGTGGGAGACTGAAGGAAATATGCCCTAGAGGCAATAATAAAGTTATTATTTATTTCCTTATATCATGATAAATGTTTATTATTCATGCTAGAATGTATTAACCGGAAACATAATACATGTGTGAATACATAGACAAACAGAGTGTCACTAGTATGCCTCTACTTGACTAGCTCATTGATCAAAGATGGTTATGTTTCCTAACCATAGACAAAGAGTTGTCATTTGATTAACGGGATCACATCATTAGGAGAATGATGTGATTGACTTGACCCATTCTGTTAGCTTAGCACACGATCGTTTAGTATGTTGCTATTGCTTTCTTCATGACTTATACATGTTCCTATGACTATGAGATTATGCAACTCCCGTTTACCGGAGGAACACTTTGTGTGCTACCAAATGTCACAACATAACTGGGTGATTATAAAGGTGCTCTACAGGTGTCTCCAAAGGTACTTGTTGGGTTGGCGTATTTCGAGATTAGGATTTGTCACTCCGATTGTCGGAGAGGTATCTCTGGGCCCACTCGGTAATGCACATCACTATAAGCCTTGCAAGCATTGCAACTAATGAGTTAGTTGCGGATGATGTATTATGGAAATGAGTAAAGAGACTTGCCGGTAACGAGATTGAACTAGGTATTGAGATACCGACGATCGAATCTCGGGCAAGTAACATACCGATGACAAAGGGAACAACGTATGTTGTTATGCGGTTTGACCGATAAAGATCTTCGTAGAATATGTAGGAGCCAATATGAGCATCCAGGTTCCGCTATTGGTTATTGACCGGAGACGTGTCTCGGTCATGTCTACATAGTTCTCGAACCCATAGGGTCCGCACGCTTAACGTTTATGATGATAGTTATATTATGTGTTATATGTTTTGATGTACCGAAGGTTGTTCGGAGTCTCGGATGTGATCAAGGACATGACGAGGAGTCTCGAAATGGTCGAGACATGAAGATTGATATATTGGAAGCCTATGTTTGGATGTCGGAAGTGTTCCGGGTGAAATCAGGATTTTACAGAGTACCGGGAGGTTACCAGAACCCCCGGGAGCTTAATGGGCCTATATGGGCCTTAGTGGAAATAGAGGGAAGCAAGGGGAGTGTGAGGGCCCCCAAGGCCCAAACCGAATTGGTTTAGGGCAAGGGGGGCCGGCCCCCTCTTTCCTTCTTCTCCTCTCTCTTTCCTTCTCCCGAATCCTATTCCAACTAGGAAAGGGGGGAGTCCTACTCCCGGTGGGAGTAGGACTCCTCCTGGCGCGCCCTCTCCCTGGCCGGCCGCACCCCCCTTGCTCCTTTATATAGGGGGGCAGGGGGCACCCCATAGACACAACAATTGATCGTTTGATCTTTTAGCCGTGTGTGGTGCCCCCTCCACCATAGTCCACCTCGAAAATACTGTAGCGGTGCTTAGGCGAAGCCCATCGTCGGTAGAACATCAACATCGTCACCACGCCGTCGTGCTGACGAAACTCTCCCTCGACACTCGGCTGGATCGGAGTTCGAGGGACGTCATCGGGCTGAACGTGTGCTGAACTCGGAGGTGCCGTACGTTCGGTACTTGATCGGTCGGACCGTGAAGACATACGACTACATCAACCGTGTTGTGCTAACGCTTCCGCTTTCGGTCTACGAGGGTACATGGACAACACTCTCCCCTCTCGTTGCTATGCATCACCACGATCTTGCGTGTCCGTAGGAAATTTTTGAAATTACTACGTTATATTGCACCCTGAAGAATTGAACATCACATTTGTAGAATTGAACCAAGCAGTTAACTGAACACCACATTGCACAACATATAGAACATATACACTATAGCAGAAGATTGCGTGGTAAAAGTAGATGGCACAATTCACTAGAATTTGTTAAGGAAAGGCAGTAGCTAGCAAACTGAACATGGGTCCTTATAGTGAGCTAATAAGACAAGCTACTCCTCATTGTCGGAGATATCGATGACGATTGGCTCCTTGGACATGGAAGAGGGCGAGGCCTCTGCATCATGGGTGCCCTTGTTGTAGTGGTGAGTTGCCTGAGCCGCTCCGGGACCAACCTGCTGGCTCTTAAAATGAGGTAAGCACGTGCACGCTGAGAAAACACCTCGTAGTCGTCGTCGAAGGCATCGACGGTGGCCTCGAGAAAACTCCACGAACTGTCATTTAAATCAGCCAACAACGTCGCGGTGTCGGCACACGAGGCATCAACGGTGGCCTGAATGGCGAGGTGCTCCTCCAAGATCTTAGGGTCGACACGAATGGCAGCCATCGCGACCTCATCCGCGCGTGTGATCGTGATTTGCTTCTCCGCTGCCAAATGCTCCTTGAGGTCCTGGTTATACTGCGTGCATGTAGGATCGGAAGTATGTCTAGAGGGGGGTGATTAGACTATTTGACCAAATAAAAACTTAACCTTTTCCCAATTTTACTTCTTGGCAGATTTTAGCTAATTTAGGACAAGTCAAGCAATCATCACACAATTCAAGCAAGCATGCAAAGAGTATATTGGCAGCGGAAAGTAAAGCATGCAACTTGCAAGAATGTAAAGGGAAGGGTTTGGAGAATTCAAATGCAATTGGAGACACGGATGTTTTTCCCGTGGTTCAGATAGGTGGTGCTATCCTACATCCACGTTGATGGAGACTTCAACCCATGAAGGGTAACAGTTGCGTGAGTCCACGGAGGGCTCCACCCACGAAGGGTCCACGAAGAAGCAACCTTGTCTATCCCACCATGGCCATCGCCCACGAAGGACTTGCCTCACTAGCGGTAGATCTTCACGAAGTAGGCGATCTCCTTGCCCTTACAAACTCCTTGGTTCAACTCCACAATCTTGTCGGAGGCTCCCAAGTGACACCTAGCCAATCTAGGAGACACCACTCTCCAAGAAGTAACAAATGGTGTGTTGATGATGAACTCCTTGCTCTTGTGCTTCAAATGATAGTCTCCCCAACACTCAACTCTCTCTCATAGGATTTGGATATGGTGGAAAGAAGATTTGAGTGGAAAGCAACATGGGGAAGGCTAGAGATCAAGATTCATATGGTAGGAATGGAATATCTTGGTCTCAACACATGAGTAGGTGGTTCTCTCTCAGAACATATGAGTTGGAAGTGTAGATGTGTTCTGATGGCTCTCTCTCGAATGAAGAGGAGGTGGAGGGGTATATATAGCCTCCACAGAAAATCCAACCGTTACACACAATTTACCAATCTCGGTGGGACCGAATCAACAAACTCGGTCAGACCGAAATAGTAAACCTAGTGACCGTTAGAGATTTTCGGTGGGACCGACATGCAACTCGGTAGGACCGATTTTGTTAGGGTTAGGGCATAACGTAATATCGGTGAGACCGATTACACAAACTCGGTGAGGCCAATTTTGGTAATTAGCTAACCAGAGAGTTGGTCAGGCAAACTCGGTGGGACCGATTTGCTCTTTCGGTGAGACTGAAAAGTTACAAAAAAGGAAACAGAGAGTTTACATTGCAATCTCGGTGGGACCGATTCGCTCTTTCGGTGGGACCGAAAAGTTACGAAAGGGAAACAGAGAGTTTGCAACCCCATCTCGGTGGGACCGAGATCCTTATCGGTAGAACCGAATTGCTAGGGTTTGGCAGTGGCTTATGACATATGAAACTCAGTGGCGCCGGGTTGAAAGAATTGGTAGGACCGAGTTTGGCTTAGAGTTTAGGTCATATGTGGATATGGGAAAGTAGTTTAGGGTTTTTTGGAGCATATCACTAAGCACATGAAGCAAGAGGCTCATTAAGCAACACCTCATCCCTCCTTGATAGTATTGGCTTTTCCTAAAGACTCAATGTGATCTTGTATCACTAAAATATAAAATGAAGAGTCTTGAGCTTTTGAGCTTGAGCCAATCCTTTGTCCTTAGCATTTTGAGGGTTCCACTTTCACCATCCATGCCATGCCAATCATTGAGCTTTCCTGAAATAATCATCTTGGAATAGCATTAGCTCAATGAGCTATATGTTGTTATGAATTACCAAAACCATCTAGGGATAGTTGCACTTTCAATCTCCCCCTTTTTGGTAATTGATGACAACATATAGATCAAAGCTTCAACAAATGATAATAAACATGAAATATATCGTCGCTTTGAGAAGTATGTGATAAGTAAGAGCTCCCCCTAAATTTGTGCATATTTAAGATTTGCTTTGGACTACAAATGCACAAAGAGTTAGAGTCATGGGTTACTCTTCCATGTCACATACATCTTGGTGGAGCGCTTAAAATGATAAGAATAAAATACATGCACTCATCACCAAGAAAAGTGAATGATCACATAAGATAGATAGGATAATAGCATTCATGCATAAGTGTAGCTTATGATCAAACACATGATCATCAATGTCTCACAAGCATAGTATCTCAAGCACTCAAAAGCAAACAAAGTACGAGAAACCACCAAATAAAGCAAGAGAGAAAAGCAACACTCTCTCTCGAAGCCTATGATCTATACATGTTTCTCCCCCTTTGGCAACAAGTGACCAAAAAGTTCCTAGAAAATGCATAGTGCTAGATCGACTCTCAGGCTTGATCTTCAGGTGGTGGTGGAGTACGGATCACTCCAAGGACGAAGGCTTCCGTAGACGCGGTTGGAGTTGGAGCTGAAGTTGATGCTGGAGCAGGTTGGGTTGGTGCTGCGGCTGGAGCTGAGGCGGTTGCTCTTGTGTCAGGAACTGGCACTGCAGACGACCTCGGACCTCGTGGCACTCTGGCAAAGGCATCAGTGGTTTTCTTCCCTTTCCTCTCCTGCATGTCATCTTGGAGCTGCTCCACTGCAGTCTGAATCTCTGTCACCTTGATATCCAAGTCATAGAACTTTTGTTCTACGATTCTCTCTAGGCTTGCCTGGTTCTGAGTTAGGGTGGCCAGTCCTTTCTCAATCCGCAGGGTGGATGCAATCAAGTAACCAAGCTGCTCTTGTTTGGTTTTCAAGAAATACTTAGATGCCTCCTCTTGAGTTGGCATCTTGGCAGCTTTCTCCTTCCTTGCCTTCTCCTTCTTTGCTTGTGCTTGTGCAGATGATGGTTCATACTCATTCATGACAACTTGATTATCTTCAAAATCTGGACAGATGGGCAGGTGTTCTTGTCCAATAAGTATATGCCCGTGCCCATCCTCGAGTTAATTAACTCCTGAATTTGTGGGGCATATCCACAGCTCCTCTTCTGATCAGCTGCTGTCCTCTTAATGGTCTCTACCATGAGGCTCATCACCTTGAACTTCTGTGGCACATCAAATATATGAAGCAAATTGATCGCATGGCCTCTGATCATCTTGTGATCACCTGACTTGGGCAACAGAGTGTGCCTAAGGATCCCGTTGATAGTTGGCAGCCCTGACAGAAGATAATGCACTGAGCCAAACTTGAAAGTATCAAGTGCTTCATTTGGAATTTCCTTGTACATGTTTGACATTGATTTATGATCCATCTTCTTCTTGGCATATACATCCAAGTCATCTTCATTTTCCTCTGGGCATTGATAAGCTGTGCCCACTCAGCAACTGTTGATTGGCACCTCGTACCTTCAGACATCCAAACAATCCTCCCATCTGGATAAAAGTGTGCTGTGGAGTAGAACTGCATGATGAGTTCCTCGTTCCACTTTGTGAGCTTTTGCCCAACAAAGTCCTCTACTCCACATGCCTTGAAGCTTTCCTGCACTCCTGGTTAGTGCTCTTCATTGTCCTTGATGTAGTCCAGTCGACCCATCTCATGTCACATACTATTGGCTTCTTGTCAAGTAGCACTGTCTCATAGAAGTCTTGCTGTTCCTTGGTGTGAAACCTGTAGTCCACTGCAGTTCTTCTCCTTGAAGCATATGGGTCTGCTTCTCTCCATTTCCTGAGCCCTGAGTCTCTTCTTAGCTTCATGTCCTCAGCCACAGGATGAGCATCGTTGTGGTCTGGGATCTTGGGCTTGAGCTTTCTCAGGACACTCTCTTCCTCTTCTTCTGCAGTGTCAGGCACTGGGGCCTTGTTCTTCTCAGTGGCTGGGATGCTTCTTGTGTTTCTCTTTGGTGCTTTCTTGGGCTTGGATGCAGCTTTGGGTGCTTCTTTGGGCTTGGATGCAGCTGCCCCTGATCTTATGGCATCTCCCATCAGTTTGGTGCCTTGGGTGCTGGTGCAGCTGCCTCTTCTTCCTCCTCCTCTTCTACCATGATGGAGGCCTTCCCAAGCACTCTAGCCACAGTCTTCTTCACTATCTCTTTCCTTTTCTTGCCCTCAGCTGCAACTGGCTCTATGGGTGCAGGCTTTTCAGTTGAGGCTCTGGCCTTTGGCATGGGCTGTCTACCTGCTGGCCTTTTGATTTTCAATCCTGGCTTTGCGCCTTGAGCTGGTTCCTTCTCGAGCACTACTCTCTTTGAAGTTGCTTCCTCTTCTGCCACATAGTCCTCATCCTCTGATTCTGAGGTTCTCTTCTTCCTTTGTCTTGTGGCAGCTTTTGGCAGATTGCTAGGGGTGCTCCTGCTGCCTTCATCTGAAGAACTTGAGGGACTAGTGCCCTCACTCATCTGCACTTGTTGTTCTGACACATTCTGGCTATCACTTTGGTCTGACATGATGAACAAGCTGACTGCTGACCCTGTGAACAGTTTATAGATGAGGTAGAGTGGATGAGCATCACAAAATGCAGAGATTTTTGCAAAAAGAATGATTCAAAAACTTAGTTTTAGTTTCCCACAGAAATCATCTCGGATCTACCGATTTTTAAAATCGGTGATACCGAAGCAGTTTTGGAACCTAAACTGGTGAACTCGGTCAGACCGAGTCACAGTTCGGTGGCACCAAGACTGCTAGGGTTTCACAAAGTTCCAAAATCGGTCACACCGATTAGTAAATCTCGGTCAGACCGAGTTTCACTTGTGCAATGGCATAAGCCAAATCGGTGGGACCGAGTTTTTCAACTCGGTGGGTCCGAGATGGTTTCGGCGGAAACCTAACCCTAGAATTTTCGAATCAAACCTAATCTATGAGCGTTTTGACTGGATAGAGGTTTCAATCGTGGCCAGAATCAATATGATCACAATGTGCTAGGAATTGGATTGGGGAATAGCACAAAGATCGAGTCCATACCTTAGTTCGGCGGGGACTTGCTATGGCGGCAACGGCGGGGTTGATTCCCGTTGATGGTGACGGAGACCAGCGACTGGAGGCTGCTGGTGGTGAGGAGACGATCCGGAGACCTCGGTGGCAGAGCAGCTATCGCGCGGGCGAAGGGGTTCGGAGAAATTTCCAAATTTTTGCCCGTGACTATATATAGCCCGACCCTGTCGGTGTGACCGAGTGGAACAACTCGGTGGCACCGAGATGTAAAACTCTATACAGTTATTGCAACTCGGTGTGACCGAATGGTTCAAATCGGTTGCACCGAGATCGAAAACATAGATCAACTTAATGATCTCGGTAGGACCGAAAGTAGGATATCGGTCAGACCGAGAATCACAAAGAGGTTTTGGAAGTTTAAGCCTATGACGAATCGGGGACTCCGAGTGCTCCTCACACAGAGTGGTTCGAATCTTACTTGATCAAATTTTGTGATGTAGCATGAATAGAGTTTGAGATGAGAAAAACATAGATAGCTAGAGGAGGTTCTTAGGCATTCTTGTCCATCCACTTGGCAAAAGGAAATAAAACCAAACAATCAAAACAACAAGTGGATGTCCTCGAATGAGTAAAATATGCAACCAACATGCTCACACAATAAGACGGCAATTGAAATATGTGACAAAGCATGCACAACCAATTCTAGCATCTATCAAGCAATTTGCGATGACTAGGTCATCTATATATGAGTATATTGACTTAGGAGTCAAGTGAGAACACTTGATCATAGGTCATACTCATCGTTTAAGCTCAAGTGGGGTTACCACTTTTACATAAATCATTGTTGTGTTCACATCTTTAGAGTTGCTTTAGCTCAAGTCTTAGAGTAAAGCTCCCCCTAGATGTGATATCCCCCCTAAGAGGGATGAATTAACCTTGGGTTTTGTCGACGATGACTTCATGTAGATGTTGAAGATGTGGATGCTCAATGTTGATGTAGATCACTTGGAGCTATCCATTTGAGTGAATTGCACTTTCAATACCTACATGGGTTAGTCCCACAAGGAACAAACAAGGATATCCATAGACATAGAATGATGCACACACAAGATGATGTCCATGAAAACTTTTAGGTTACCTTGTCCCTTGTCTTACCAACAAGAGGGTTTGTGACTCCTTGAACTAGTGCAAGATGTGGAAGTTGATTGCACTTGTTCTTGCCAAAATGATAAGGGTGAAGTATGTTGGCGGAGTCACCCTCAAGAACTCTCTAGTTCTTCTTCTTTTGGATCCACACCGTCTTGATGGGAATCCTTGGAGTTGTAGTCGTACTTGATGAAGTGGAACTTGAAGTGGTCTTGGGAATCCACTTGACTAAGGTCTTAGGAGCTTCTTCAAATGCATCAATTTCCTCTTGAAGCTTGTCCTTGCCTTTTTGCTTGTAGTCTTGTGGTGGAAGATCATCTTGAGCTTGTGTCCCCTTGAAGGAAGTATCATACTTCTCTTGTTGAGGAACAAACTTTGTCTTGGGGTATTGATCTTCTTCCCACTCAACTCCATTGGCATTGAACTTTCGTTCAAAACCAACACCTTGATTTGGCATTGAACTTTCGTTCAAAACCAACACCTTGATTCTTCCGGTGCCTTCCTTGCTTGCCGTACAATTTCCTCGATTGCTTACTCGGCAAGGCTCTTGTAAACACCCTTTCCTCTATAATTCCCTTCAATAAGCTATTTTCTTGCTCAAGTGTAACTTGGCTAAGAGAATCATTAGTGGAATCAAGAGAACTACTAGAAGCAACAATATTGGATTTAGCATGATATTGTTACTACTAGAGGAAGAATCTTTCTTGTTCTTGTTACTAGACTTGACTTGAGGCATGTAAGTGGATAAGAGTAAACGCTTGGCAATGTAAGAAGAACTTTTCTTGCGGAGATCATCATTGATTGCTTTTAAGAACTCATGCTCTTGCTCAAGATTGAGCTTTTCAAAGCGTAATTTCTCATGAGCTCTTAAAAGTTCTCGATGATCTTCGAAGATAGTTTCATGAGCTAACTTAAGAGTGTTTAGTTCTTTAGTTAGAGCCTCAATACTTCTCCTTATCATTGTCATTCGTTTTATCTTGATTAGCATGATTAATTGACGTTTCATCATAGTATTCATCACTAGAGTTGTCAACAAGCAAATCATCACCTAACAAGTCATCTTCATCACTATTGAAATCAACATACTCGGGGTGTGTTACCTTAGGACCTTTGGCCATGAAGCATCTTCCAATTCCTTCATTTGGTGAGTCAAATATGTCGTAGGAGTTGGTTGACACAAGTGCTAGACCGGCAACACCTTCATCTTGAGTATCTTCGGTCGGAGTGATAACTTCTCTCGGAGTGGCTGTCGGAGTCGGAGCCGGATACCCATTCACCAACATGAGCTTGATGTCTTCGTTTTGTGTAGCTCCTTGATGATTTTTCCCTCCTTTCCGAATCCTTGCTTCTCCGTGAGTATCTTCGTTCATAACGATCATCTCTACTCCTTCTCTCTCTTGGTGGTGATTCTTTCTTCTTCTTTTTGGAGAATCTTCTCTTCTCTTGTAGGGAGCCGTACACTCATTGGAATAGTGTCCGGGTCTTCCACAATTGTAGCAGTTTCGCTCTCGACTAGAAGATCTTTTGTCATTGTAGGACCTTGACTTGAGCTTCTATCTTTGCTTCTACTCTTGTAGAACTTGTTGAAGTTCTTCACCATTAAGTTCAATTCTTCATTGAAGTTTTGTTTCTCACTTGATGATGTAGGGGCTTCACATGAGGCTTTGTAGGCACCACTTGATTTGTTGTGAAGTTCCTCTTTATCCTTAAGTGACATCTCATGAGCAACAATTCTTCCAATCACCTCCGTTGGCTTGAGATCTTTGTAATTGGGCATCATTTGGATCAATGTGCACACGGTATCATATTTTCCATCCAAGGCTCTTAGAATCTTCTTGATGATGAATCTATCGATCATCTCTTCACTTCCTAAGCCGGCAATCTCATTTGTGATGAGAGCAAGCCTAGAGTACATTTCAGCGACACCTTCACCATCCTTCATTTTGAACTTGTCAAGTTGACTTTGAAGCACATCCAATTGATTCCTTGACGGAGTCGGTACCTTCGTGCATATCAATCAAAGTATCCCAAATTTCCTTTGCATTCTCAAGACGGCTGATTTTGTTGAATTCTTCGGGGCACAATCCGTTGAAGAGAATATCACAAGCTTGAGCATTGTATTGCAATCTTCAACTCATCCGCGGTAGCTTCACGGTTTGGTTCTCTCCCATCAAAGAAGTCACCTTGCAAGCCAACACACACAATAGCCCAAACGGCGGGGGTTATGTCCAAGAATATGCATTTTCATGTTATGCTTCCAACTAGCAAAATTAGTACCATCAAAGTAAGGACCTCTACGGTGATAATTTCCCTCGCTAGACGCCATACTCTCCTAGGTTGTGAAACCAAGGCTATGACCACCAAAAGCTATGGAGAATCAAAGCAAAGCTCTGATACCACTTGTAGGATCGAAAGTATGTCTAGAGGGGGGTGATTAGACTACTTGACCAAATAAAAACTTAACCTTTTCCCAATTTTAGTTCTTGGCAGATTTTAGCTAATTTAGGACAAGTCAAGCAATCATCACACAATTCAAGCAAGCATGCAAAGAGTATATTTGCAGCGGAAAGTAAAGCATGCAACTTGCAAGAATGTAAAGGGAAGGGTTTGGAGAATTCAAACGCAATTGGAGACACGGATGTTTTTCCCGTGGTTCGGATAGGTGGTGCTATCCTACATCCACGTTGATGGAGACTTCAACCCACGAAGGGTAACGGTTGCGCGAGTCCACGGAGGGCTCCACCCACGAAGGGTCCACGAAGAAGCAACCTTGTCTATCCCACCATGGCCATCGCCCACGAAGGACTTGCCTCACTAGCGGTAGATCTTCACGAAGTAGGCGATCTCCTTGCCCTTACAAACTCCTTGGTTCAACTCCACAATCTTGTCGGAGGCTCCCAAGTGACACCTAGCCAATCTAGGAGACACCACTCTCCAAGAAGTAACAAATGGTGTGTTGATGATGAACTCCTTGCTCTTGTGCTTCAAATGATAGTCTCCCCAACACTCAACTCTCTCTCACGGGATTTGGATTTGGTGGAAAGAAGATTTGAGTGGAAAGCAACTTGGGGAAGGCTAGAGATCAAGATTCATATGGTAGGAATGGAATATCTTGGTCTCAACACAAGTGTAGGTGGTTCTCTCTCAGAAATGAGTATGGAAGTGTAGATGTTTCTGATGGCTCTCTCCAAATGAAGAGTGAGGTGGAGGGGTATATATAGCCTCCACACAAAATCTAACCGTTACACACAAGTTTTCCAATCTCGGTGGGACCGAATCAAAACTCGGTCGGACCGAAATAGCTAAACCTAGTGACCGTTAGAGATTTTCGGTGGGACTGACATGCAACTCGGTAGGACCGATATGGTTAGGGTTAGGGCATAACGTAATCTCGGTGTGACCGATTACACAAACTCGGTGAGACCGATTTTGGTAATAAGCTAACCAGAGAGTTGGTCAGGTAAACTCGTGGGACCGATTCGCTCTTCGGTGAGACCGAAATGTTACAAAAGGGAAACAGAGAGATTTACATTGCAATCTCGGTGGGACCGATCGCTCATCTCGGTAAGACCGAAATTACGAAAGGGAACAGAGAGTTACAATCCCATCTCGGTGAGACCGAGATCCCTATCGGTAGAACGAATTGCTAGGGTTTGGCAGTGGCTTGACAATGAAACTCGGTGGCGCCGGATAGAAGAATCGGTAGGACCGAGTTTGGCTAGGGTTTAGGTCATATGTGGATATGGGAAAGTATTTTTTGGAGCATATCACTAAGCACATGAAGCAAGAGGCTCATTAAGCAACACCTCATCCCTCCTTGATAGTATTGGCTTTTCCTAAAGACTCAATGTGATCTTGGATCACTAAAATATAA
This sequence comes from Triticum urartu, assembly GCF_003073215.2. NCBI lineage: Eukaryota > Viridiplantae > Streptophyta > Magnoliopsida > Poales > Poaceae > Triticum > Triticum urartu. The sequence goes on along the minus strand of NC_053027.1, from coordinate 40,512,115 downwards.
AATGAAGAGTCTTGAGCTTTTGAGCTTGAGCCAATCCTTTGTCCTTAGCATTTTGAGGGTTCCACTTTCACATCCATGCCATGCAATCATTGAGCTTTCCTGAAATAATCATCTTGGTGCCAATCATTGAGCTTTCCTGAAATAATCATCTTGGAATAGCATTAGCTCAATGAGCTATATGTTGTTATGAATTACCAAAACCACCTAGGGATAGTTGCACTTTCAGTGCACCATGGCTTAGGCCGGCGCTTATTTGGTGGAGGGGTCGGTGATTTGGGCAGAAGGTGTCGCGCTCGCGCCGGCGGTCGGGGCATGTGGGATGTGGAAGGAGGAGGATGGGTGTCGGGTGTGGATTACCAGCTTGGATAGGCGAGGTCGAGCAGCATGAAGGAGGGTCGCCGACGAGGAGGCACCAGCGCTGCAAGCAAGGAGTGAAGGTTTCAACTTTGAAAGGAAGGCGGAAACAGGGGAAATGTGACTTTTGGTAAGGGGGAGGGGCGGGGATGTAGATATTTCCACGGAAGCTGAAAATTTTGAATCGCTTCAACCAAAAAACTGGCGCGCAAAGTGTCATCAGACACGGTCCCTTATATATTTAGACACGGTCCGGAGATATTTTGTGCTGCATCTCACACGGCTGGTTATAATAAACTGTGTGGGATCTACTTGATTTTTCGTCTTGATTTGAATTACATAATGGGGTCACAGCGGCCATGGACGGTGTTTGAATTACTAGACCTTTTATCTACAGCGACCATAAAAGAATTTGAATTATTCAGGGTTCGTTTGGACATTTTTATGCATTAAGTGAGTTTTCAATGCATTTATGTGCATAATTCAAATTTGAACTACATGCACATGCTCCAGTGCATATAAATCGGTTGAAAAATCAAATATGTGTCCTTGGGTGCATGCTTAGGTCCCATGAAAGAAATTGGAATGAATTTCAAACACCAGGGCACCATTGATTGCCGGCAAAACATTGAGATGCCTGGTTTTTAAATTCTAGTAAATCCAAAACTCGTCTGAAATTCATGAAACTTGGCATGCTATCATGGAGCTGCATCAACATGCCGTGGTAAATTTGTTATCCCATTTGGGCAGGTTTGGGTATATGCTTCTCACAAACCAGAGCTTCTCACAACAAGCATGATGGTTTCGGTAGGGAACACCCCGCCTTTGGGGACAAAATGATATCCATTGCCTCTTATTGCTTTCAAAACTTTTCTCATGTCAACATAGATCAATATGAGTGTTGTGTTATTTTTTGTGATTTTTCGGGGTTCGTTTGGACATTTTTATGCATTAAGTGAGTTTTCAATGCATTTATGTGCATAATTCTAATTTGAACTACATGCACATGCTCCGGTGCATATAAATTGGTTGAAACATCAAATCTTTTGTCCTTGAGTGCATCCTTAGGTCCCATGCAAGAAATGGGAATGAATGTCAAACATGCCGTGGTAAAAAAAATTGTCCCATTTAGGGCAGGTTTGGTTTTATGCTTCTCACAATCCAGAGCTTCTCACAACAAGCATGATAGCAGGAGGTTTCAGATAGAACACCCATATGCAAAGTGAGAGCAGGATTTGTGCATCTCTTGAACACAAACGGTTCTTTTGGATGACCCGTGCGAACCACTTACAAACAATTTGGTGCGATTTGCATCTGTCATATTGGGTATGTTGCCATTTGTCAAACTAGAAAGATTGACATTTGTCGATCTAGTAACATTGCCATTTGACAACCTTGTAACACTGCGATTTGTCAAAATATGAAGCTAAAAATCATTAGTAGTATCTAATTTTTGCAACTAAAATTTAGTACTTAAGCATAGATGGAGGCGAGGAGGCGTGTTCATCCGAGCGTGCAGCGGGCGGCGCAGTACTATTTGATTTGACAACGGGCGGCGCAGTTCTTGATACGGCTTTAATGCAGACGAGGGATAGGGTACTTGTTCCCAAAATGTTGAACGGCCAATGATGCATCCTACTTCAATTAGCATCATGTGAATGCATGAGGGAAGTAATGGGAGGACCAGGAAAAGAGGTAGCACGATGTGAATGCAACGTAGTTTGCACTCATATAAAGGTGCCCCTCCATTCCAATGCATTTACAACATCGTACGCACCTAAGCATTTTTGCACCTACACTAATAAGAGCAAAAGTGCCCACTCCAGACCCATGGCGACGATGCGCGCGAGCAGCCAGCGGCTGTGCCAGATGGTCCACGACGCCGGCCTGCGGCATGGCACCGTGGATCGTCTCCATACGGTGTTGGCGACCGACTATTGGATGGCCGCCGTCGACGCCAGCTACGACTCTTAGTTGGACCAGATGATCGTTCGCACCACCAACAGGTTCGCCTTCGTCAAGAAGCTCTCGGACGATATCCCCATACTCCTCCAGCCCGCGCGCCCGGGCTCCTCATTGCTTGCCACCCTAATCGGCCTCCATGGTCGGAACCTCTTTCAAGCACTAGTGGCCCTGCGACTGCCCGCCGACGCCACAAAGAATGTCCACCTGGAGGTCACGCTCGCCGCGAGGCGCCTTGCCCTGCAAGAAACCGTCGACCTACACATCCATGTGTACGAGCGAATCGTGTACATAGGTATCTAGAAGGCCAGTGACGACACTATGACGTTGGCCTTCTTCAGCTGGCTGGAAGCCTTGGATGCCTTTGTTGAGAAGCACCTTGACCTTGCCACAAAAGCCGCCGCTCCTTAGCCGCCGGTCAGTGCCCGGTCGGCGCAGTGAGTTGAGGAGGAGGAGGTCGTACGTTGATGGATGCATCATTCTTCTTGCCTCCTGTAACCACCACTACGATCGCATCATCATGGCCTTAATTCTTATTTTGCTATTGCATTCTTGTTCCAGTCAATACAAACATGTGAGATCCCTTTGCTCAATACAGACATGTCCGTTCCAGTCTTATTTTGATTGGCTTGAATAAAGGTCTATCCCGCCGTTAGGCGCCGCAGCGCGCTCTGCTCGCGTCCGTCGGCGCGCTCGGCTTGTGGACAACTTTTCCTTGCGTGTTCAACTGCTATATGCATATATATATATGTATATGTATATATATATGTATATGTATATATATATATGTATATGTATATATATATATGGTTGCTCGCCGTTAAGGCGACCGTGGACCGCTCTGCTCGCGTCCCTCCACGCGCGCTCTGCCAATGGTTGGGCATGTGCACGATCACGTCGGGGGGCCCATATGCATGCGGTTGCGCCGCGCATGTTGCCACGTGATGCAGTTACGTGCGGCACGATCACTACAAAAAAAGACACATCCGTGACATTTTGGGCCGAACAAATTTTTTTTCTGTCATACATATGACACTTCTATGACGATAATTGTGACAAAACCCGGTATCATCATAGATGTCATTGGCTCCTATTTCTATGACAAAAAATCATGACAGAAAATGGGCTTTTCGTCCTGGGCGGGCTGGAGACGCAGCTGCATGACATTCTTTGGGCCGTCCATGACGGAAAAAACCATGGTAGAAGCGAGGGGGAGGAAAATTTCGGGGAGTTCCCCGTTACGGTGGGAGGTCGGGGGCCGAGTGATGCGCGTTTCTCTCGTACACATACGTGCGTGTGTGCGAGGAGTTGGCTCTAACTGAACCCGAGCGAGGCGTTGGGATCTAACTGAACGCAAGCGATTGCACTGCAGGCTACGCGTTAATGAACCTGAGCGATAGATCGATGGATGTTAACTGAACCCGATCAAGCGATTCCTTCGCTACTGCTGCTAACTGAAGCCGATCGATGCTGCCTCTGGGATGAACAGTGAGTGTTGCGGGGGGGTTTGGATGAGCAGTGAGCGGTGGCGTTGCCTCTGGATGAACAGGACCCCGTGGTGTGGTGGAGGGCTGGATGAACAGTAGACGGTGGAGGGGTGCCCGTGGAGGGGTGGTTGAACAGGACCCCGTGGTGTGGAGGGCTGGATGAACAGTAGACGGTGGAGGGGTGGTTGAACAGTAGCCGGTGGAGTAGCGCACCGTGGAGGGTGGAGGAGGTCGACGGTGGGGATGAACACTATCCCGTGGAGTCCCGTTTTGCGGTACGCCACACCCCTCCCGATGAACAGGAACCCCGTTTCGACCGCTGGAGGTTCGTTTCGTCCGTTTTGCAGTACGCCACACCCCTCCCGATCAACAGGACCCCCGTTTCGACCGTAGGAGGTCTGTTTCCTCCGTTTTGCGGTACACCACACCCCTCCCAATCAAAAGGACCCCCGTTTCGACCGTAGGAGATCCGTTTCCTCCGTTTTGCGGTACGCCAAACACCTCCCGATCAACAGGACCCCTTTCCGAACGTAGGAGGTCCGCTTTCTCCGTCGTGTGGTATGCCAGGCCTCGTTTCCATCGCCTGTTCCGTCCAAGCCCTCCCGATGAACATGACCACGCATTCCGTTCCGACCCATCCGGTTGGTCCCACGCGTTCCATTGCCTCCCGATGAACACCAGGCATTCCGTTGCCTCCCCATGAACACGACGCATACCGTTGCCTCCCCATGAACACGACGACGATGCTGTTTCTCCGTTTCGACCAAGCCATGTACACGAGCCCTAGCCGTATGTATGCGCGAGTAGGCGTTCGAGACCCTGCCCGTATAAACACATGCGTGGCCGTATTTTCTTTCTTGCACCCTGGCTGTTGTACGTACGTGTACATGCTACGTGCGCGCCTCTGCTACGACACGTACGCGCCTCTACTATGACACGTGCGCGCCTCTATATCCACCAGTATATATGTACGTACATGTTCGCGACAAGAATGACAATGCTACATACGCTTTGACCAGGTGGGTCCCGACTGTCAGGCACTTCCTTGCGTGCGAAGATGTAGCTGGTGAGTCCCAGCAGTCAGGGGGCGAATCGTTTTTTTGCCCGAACGCAGTTCCTTGCGTGCGAAGATGTAGCTGGTGGGTCCCAGCAGTCAGGGGGCGAATCGTTTTTTTTCGGACGCACTTCCTTGCGTGTGAAGATGTTGCTGGTGGGTCCCAACAGTCAGGGGAAACATTTCTTTCTGCGAAATACATGGCCCGTCCAGTGGGTCCCCGCTGTCAGGTGGAGGAATAATTATTTTGCGCATAATAAGGAGGCACTTCCTTGCTGCTGCCGTGGACCCAGCTGTCAGCCTCTCCACGTACAGTCCATGTCCGATGGAAGCCATTCCTTGACCACGTTGACCACGCCGCGCCGAGAGCACCAGGGCGGTGGACGACGGTGAGGCCTAGGTAGGGGACGACGCAGAGCCGGGGAAGACGCGGCAGTGGATGCCCATGTGTAGAGGAGTATGAGGGTTCACTCGTTCGGCTGCGGTGTGAGGCTGCCGTCGCCACAGAATAACAGGGGGTGTGGGTGCGTAGAGGGATGGCCTGGCCAGCGGTGGGAGTAGTAGGGGGCGGTGAGGCCTCCGCGGCATCACAGCCGGCCATGGGCGGCAGGAGCAGGCGGCATGACCGGCGCTGCTTTGGGCTGCTGGAGCAAGAAGACCAGAGGTTGAAGAAGCACTACGGCCGTTGGATGGACATCGTACGGTCGCTGGAGCTAGAATCGTTCATATATTTACTAAAGTTGACAAAGGCCTCCGACCTAGTCAACTTAGTAGGCCCACAAGTCAGCCTCCCACTAAGGTGGGTCCCAGGTAGCAGGGGGTATTCATTTTTTGTGCGTAATGAGGAGGCACTTCCGGTGGGTTCGAGCTGACAGCGGGGGGGGGGGGGACGTTTTTTTCGCGAAATACGGTGGCCCGTCCTGTGGGTCCCAGCAGTCAGGGGGAAATGTTTTTTTCGCGAAATACTGGTGGCCCGTCCAGTGGGTCCCTACTATTAGGTGGAGGAATAATTAGTTTCCGCGTAATAACGAGGCACTTCCTTGCGGCTGCCATGGACCCAGCTATCAGCCTCTCCACGTATAGTACTCTTCCGATGGAAGTCGGTCGTTGACCACATTAACCACGCCGCACCGAGAGCACCATGGCGCTGGACGACGGCGAGGCCTAGGAAGGGGTCGACGCGGAGCCGGGGAAGACGCGGCAGTGGAAGCCCGCGCGGAGAGGAGTACGAGGGTTGACCGGTTCGACTGCGGTGTGAGGCTACCGTCGCCGTAGAATAACAGCTGGTGTGGGTGAGTAGAGGGATGCCCTGGCCAACGGTGGGAGTAGTAGGGGCGCTGAGGCCTGCGCGGCAGCACAGCCGGCCACAGGAGGCGGGAGTAGGCGGTCCCGCCGGCGCTGCTTTGGCGGCTGGAGCAAGAAGATCAGAGATTGAAGAAACACGACGGCCGTTGGATTGACATCCAATGGTTACGAGTGCTAGAATCGTTTGTTGACGTATATAATAACTAAAAAAATCTTGCATACGCATCAACTAAACAGGCCCACAAGTCAGACCACTCCCTCTTTTTTTTATAATTTATATATAGCTCATGGCAACTTCTTATGCAATTTATTGCAGTCATTTTTTTGGTTGGCCAGGGCCAATTTCGCATATTTCTGTGGGATCCAAACTATTTTTAATACCGAAATGTCGAGCCAGATTTAAAGTACTTTGAAGATATATTTAAATTAGGTTAATGCCCACTAAAATAGGAATCTAAAAATGTGAAAAAAATCAGAAATTATAAAGTAATTGCCAATTTGTCATCTGTTTTTATATTTACAACCCATTTCATATTACTTTCAAGATTTGCAGGCATCTTGAAAGAGATGCAGCCCATCAGGGTGTAGAAAAATAAGTAGGCCTGGATTGGGTATTCTTCAGAAAAAAAACCAGGCTCATTTTCACAAAGAAAAAAAATAGCTGGGCTAGTCACATGGTGAACATAAAATATAAGCCTAGGCTAGATGGGCCACATCCCAGTTCGAACCCTACTCCGTCTCAACAATACCAAACAAAAAAAACTACTCGAGTAGCTACGTCCCAGGTGTTAGCCGATCTTGTGTTGTTCTCTTGTCTATTGACTATATATGCTCACAATGTCGTGGGTTCCAGATGTTAGGAAAACACTAGGAGGAAGCATTTTATTTTTCCATACGCTGACGTGGTGGGCCCCTACTGTCATCCTCTCCACGTACTTCTACCGACTCATGTTGTTTGTTGACTATGTTGACAACGCGAGAGGGCGGCGCCGCGGCGAGTGCACCAAAGCTCGCAGAGGACGTCGGCGTTAATGATTTTGGAGACGGTGTGGCGGGGATGCATGCGCTGAGGCGCAGCCAGCCGTGGGAGGCAGAAGCAGGCGGCCCCGTCGGCGCTAGTTTGGTTTTGGCGGCTGGAGGAAGACAGGACTGAAGAAACACGACAGACTGTAAAAGCAGCAGGAGTACTTAACAACCTTAACAGAAACCAGTAGGGGCACTTAACAACCAAAGCTGAAAGCAGTATGAGTACTTATACAGGTTCAACCGTACAAAGCATGCCTCGAACAGTGCTGCTTTGCCTACAGTTAACCAAGGGTGAGGCCGCCAAGCCCCAGGACAAGGCCCAGGCGCCACCCCGCGCATCCACAACCTTCTGAAAGTGGCTTCATCTCGCAACGTGGTCAATAAACAGGATATTCGCTTTAGATCCATGGAAAAGCATGAACATAATCTTCTGTCCTATTCTCCAAGATGTACGGGCCTTCATTATTTGAGACCACCCATGAATAAGTATCTTTTCACCTCCAAGTGGAATTGAGTAGGTCGACATAAACATCATGTTGTGACCAAGCGCAAGTCTGACCCGACCATGGTCAGGCGTGTGTATAGGAACAATAGAACTCGGCAGTTCCGGTTTCAAGAAGATCACAGCTGTAAAACTGTGTATAAGCAATAGTTTATGAACAACATATATAACATAAAACAGCTTGTACCATAAGTTTCTCGACACAGTTGGACCCGTTCAATGAGTGCAGCAGTGGCACACATATCCCACGTGGCCTTCCACCATTGAAACGCCCGACGAGGACCTCAAGACGATCAATAAAGTGTACGAACTTATGGATGTCGATCCAGTCAACTTCAGTGCCATTAGTAATAGCCGAGTTATTACAGAGTAACAAACGAGCAGACTGCTTAACTCTGAAAAAACCAACACGTGCCATCAATTATAAGAAAATATTAGTTAGAAGTAGCATCTTCGTGAGAGATTCGTTGCTACTTCTAAAGTTAAATTGTGATTAGTTAGACAGAATAGGTGGATTAAGAAGTAATCGAGGCAACAAGCAAGAACCAGATACAAAACTAACATGTATGAACAATTGGAATGACGCCAGGGTGGAAGATCGCAGTGAAGATGAGACCAGGTTCTGCTATTTCCATCAACATTCGTGCGCTAACTTTCAGTCTGTAACACTTGAGAAAGTTTATCCATGTTCGGCCATAAAAAAAGCAGCGATCTTCTTGGTTCATGAACCCAACTCGGAACTTATATCCATGGCTTGTCTTCACTGTGATCATTAAACTAGTGTATTCAGTTATGGCAAGGCCGAGCATCTTGAGTACATATGTTCTGGTAGAGCAAATAATACACTACAGGAAAAATAATATGAGAACACAGCATGTTCAAAAAAACCCCACCCTCCCAGATAGAAAAGAGGATTCTAGGAACATACTGTGCGTGTTTCAAAATGCTGTGTTAGGATGAGAAGGAACAAGTGTGGCATCTCGCCGAGGGCGCAGAAACCTGTAGGGTACTCGCACTTTGGGCACTGCAAATGAAACACACTAGATTCAGTAGGAAGAAAAATGCATCAATGGCGGTGGCTGCCATCCTAGGATTACCTGCGACCAAGGGACTTGGATTTATCGGGGATGGATGAAGAATTCTGTGACGCCCCGAGACCGATGCGCCAGGTGTCTTCTAGTTGTTTGCCGTCGTTGCCATGTCATTCCCTTGTGTGTTGCATCTTGTCATTGCATCATATGCATTGCATTATCATGTTTTCAAAACTTGCATCTGTCCCGGTCTCCTTGTTCTCTGTTGTCCGTTCTGCGCTCAGACACGCTCGCACGCGCCCGCGGCATGTTCGAAATATTATTTTATAAGTGGCCGGAAAATGTTCTCGGATTGGGTTGAAAGTTGGCGGGCGGTCTTATTTTAGTGTAGATAGACCGCCTGTCAAGTTTCATCACATTT